>NC_085137.1:338811273-339106504 GCF_035046485.1 Aedes albopictus | reverse complement strand
ATATATAACTGTAAAAACCCAAATTAATCCACCTAGTGGTGATAGTGCCTTTCTCGTCGAATATGTTCTCACGATCTTTCCGTCAACGTAAGTCAAAGTGTTCCTGAATCCTGATATTTTTTTAAGAAAAGCAAGCATTTTATTAAAACCATCATTGAATTGACTTAAAACTTATTGATGGCACATAGTCCGACGTTATGTTTAACGTATAAGCGAGCTGATTAATACCAGACTTCTCAGTTGACTCCTTGAGCACCTTACTAACACTGGAGGCTGATCAATATCAAGACGATACTAACAAGCTAAGATATAACTTTTTACACAATCACAGATCACTTTGCAGTCTTCGACAAAGTTTTTTCTGTAGATTTTAGGCTATATTTTATTGACCGTTGAAAACAAGAATGATAGCTAGTAACCCAAGCAACACATATGTTATATTAAAGTTACGACAGCGCAAGTTTTGGTTGTATAGAAGTTTATTTGACGTTATTCCAGCATAATGTTAGAATTACATCAAATTAACTTCTATACACGCATATCAAAACAAGCGCTGTCATAACTCTTATATAACATGTGTGTTGCTTGGGAAGTATAGTGAGACGTCTGTTTGTATGTGGGTTTAATTTGTCAAGAATTTGTTCTCTTACACATAGGGTAATTCGCAAGGTAATTCGCCAATTGTTGAACGGTTAGTACTGGCATTTTTGTTTTCGTTTATTTTTCCGTGCATAATTCCACTTTAGTCTAAAAATATCGAGTGAACGTCTAGATCCACTCATTCCGTATGCTTCCCATTGAATTTAAATTCCCTTAAACTCCCTTTTCTAAGAGAAAATAGAACATTTGTATGGGAAGTCTGTTACCCAAATGTTGAACGCTTCCTTAAGCTAGCTCATCCTAATGTTGGACGATTCTCGCTAATTGTTGAACGGTTCAAGCTTTGTTCGTAATTGATGACGTATAACCCGACATCAACCTTTCATTGACCTGTTTTTATTTTGGGTTTACATTTATCCGAGTGGGTCCAACAGTGGTCCAACATTTGATAAAATTTGACCCGACATCCGATAATTTTTCACTATGGCGGAATTTGTCCGAGTTTTTCATGTTTTGTGGCCAGTAAGACATTTGAGTGACAATTTGTTCAAATGACAAGAAATTACTTCTCATATGAAAAGAGCTCTAGAGGACTGAAATCGTTTTAAACGTGACTAGATGTAAAAAATGTGTGAAAATTTTGACTATAAACGTAAACGATTGAAGAAAAGAACGCCTTTGAAAGCCCCCAAAACACTCCTGGATACCCATGGGACCCACTCAACCCCCTAGAACACCCCTGCAACGACTCTGAAATCCCTTGCAAACTTGTGGATCGCTCCTAAATTCCTCTGGAACGCCTTGAAATACTCCTGGGACCATCTCAACACTCTGAATCTCTCTAGAACACCTCTGGAACGCCCTTGAAACCCATTGAAAACCCCTGGAACCATGCTGAAGCCCTCTGCAACACCCCTGGAACATCCCTGGAACGCCCTAAAAACCCCATGACATGCACGATTAGGTAAATTGGAAAAAAAAATCTGGCAGTCATCGTAGGCTATGTCAGTGTTCAACAATATGATCCTAGATGCATAACGATAATGTGATAAGAAAAATATTTTTTACAAATGAAATTACAATGAAAATGTGATTTTAAACAATGTTAAACTGTTAAGGACATCCTTCCAGTTCTTGTAACTAGGGGGTGACTTTGATATTTGTGGTCGATTTGCCAGCAAAGCTTATTTCGTAAGAGCAATTTCTTAAAATTATTCTTAAGAATTGTGCAGTTTTCGTGTCATCAGCGGTATAAAATTTGCAGTCAATATTTTTGACGTAAAATATGTATAATTTTGTAACTTAATTGGAGCAATATCGTGACACACATGTATACGCATCTACAACATACGTTTACTTTGAGCGAAAATTACTTAAGCTAGATTTAAAACAAAATTTTCAGAAACTGTTCAACATTTGGGTGGTGTTGAACAATTAGCGAATTACCCTATTTATCGCTTGCATTGATTTTATGCAACTCTACCTACAGTCTCTAATGTGGTATGAGCCCATTTTCTAGTTAACCGTGCCTCAGCCGTGATGTAATGTATCGCATGGTACATTTAATTACTTTCGATGCGGTACCGGAACGGGTTCCGGAGCACTACCGGGTCTCCAAAATATAGTCTGAGACTATTTCATTGCTAACGAGCATTAGGTTGCCTAAAAAACATGATTAGCTTTATCTCATTCATGGGATCATTTTTACATTTGACCAATTCCAGTGGGACACCCAGAACTGGTTTCGGGACACTAGCGGTTCTCTTAAATATGATCTGAGGCTATGTTCTTACAAATCGATCATTGTGTTATCAAAAAAGCTGCTATTTCATGTACTGCCAAACCCTGCGTATTTATCACTCTTTAATACGACATTTTTTCAATTCGACAATGTCACAATACGAATGATCCGATATTGTGCTGTTACTCACACCCGCAGCGGCTCCTCGTGCAGCTGCTACTTCCGGAAGTTCAAATCTGGTGCTTTCCGACACTTGATCCGTTTTGTGATCAACCGCAGTGAACTTCGGAAACCAACAATCGTAAAAGGAACAAGCTATCAATTCGTACCACCACAATGTCTGTAGGATTTGTATTCAAAAACAAATCCTACAATCCAACCAAAAACTAAAATATTGTTAGTTTATCGAATTAAAATTTTACCTAGGTGATTTGACAGCAATCATTGTCGAATTAGCGTGGTTTTATGGTACCACACGCACAGGTTTGGTTCAATTTCACATTTTACCGCTTTCGGTTCACATTTTACCACTTACCGATTGTCCCTAATGTGGTCTTAGACTAGATTCATGCAAATTGTTAGTCAGTTTTCCTAAAAAGTCGCGAATTGATGTACTTCATGCATGGGTGTGGTTCATTTGTGCATTTCGCCGGTTCCTGCGAGACACTCGAAACTGGTTCCGGATTCCGGCAATCGGTTGCGGAACACTATCGGTTGTCCCAAATAGAGCCGGAAGTTTTTTTTATTTTTGACAAATCGAGATACCTAAAAATCCGCGATTTGATGTGTTGCATGCATGGGCTTAATTCACTTTGATATTTGGCCATGTCAAGCGGGACATCCAGAACCGGTTCCGGACACTACCGGTTCAGAAATGTTTTGAGAATATTTTCCTGCTTGTGTTCATCAAAATAACAAAAATGCCACTATTTGATATGTCGCATGCATGGATTTGGTTAATTTTTATACTTGGCAATCTCCGAAGGGACATCTGGAACCGGTCCCGGAACACTACCGGTTCCGATATGATTTAAAAATGCTTTCCTGCTCACTGTTCATCAGATTATCTAAAAAGCTGCGGTTTAATATGTCACATGCATGGTTTTGGTTTAATTTTATATTTGGCCGCTTCCGGTGAACACCTGGAACCGGTTCCGAAACACAACCTGTTGAGATATGGTCTGAGAATATTTTCCAGCTTACTGTTCATCAGGATATCAAAAAAGCCACTATTTGATATGTCGCATGCATGGGTTTGGTTAACTTTTATTCTTGGCCACCTCCGGCGGGACATCTGCAACCGGTTCCGGAACACTACCGGTTCCAATATGGTCTGAGAATGTTTTCCTGCTTACTGCTCATCAGGTTATCGAAAAAGCTGCAGTTTGATATGTCGCATGCATGGGTTAGTCCACTTTTATGTTTGACCACTTCCGGCTGGACACCCGGAACCGGTTCCGGGACACTACCGGTTCAGATATGGCCTTGACTATTTTTCTGCTTACCGTTCATCAAGTTATCGAAAATGCCGTAGTTTGATGTGTCGCATGGATGGGTTTGTAGCGTTTTCATATCTGGGCCCTTCCTGGGGTACCGGTCCGCAACACCTAAATGGCCATATCTCCGGAACGGCTGGACCGATCCGAACCATTTTCAATAGGAAACAATGGGATCAGATTCCGCGTCGAATGAACCGTCGGTCATTAAAATCGGTTGAGGTTTACTGCCAAAAAGTGATGTGAGTTTTTTTGCACACACTCACACATACACACACACACACACATACATACACACACACATACACACATACATACATCACCCCAATTCGTCGAGCTGAGTCGATTGGTATATGTGTCACGTCCCTCCGAGCCTTCTATCAAAAAGTCATTTTTGGAGTGAATATATAGCCTTTCCAGTACACTTAGTGTACGAGAAAGGCAAAAATATTACAATCACTACAAAGTTGTTCAGTTTTGTGTTACGTAACACAAAAATCCATGATGGGACTGTTATGCGGGTACTTTTGATATGGGACGCTCATAACTTGGTATTTTTTTCACACATTGACATAAAAAATCGTAATTTTTATTGTTGTTTTTGGAAGTACATAAAAAATGATGACTATTCAGAACGTTAGCTCAAAAGTGATGAAAAGTCAAATGGGACTGTTATGGGAGTGGGGGCAGTGTAGGTACGATTAGTACTATCAGTGTACAAAACAATTAGATAAATTGGTTCAAAATTGACTGAGTTTAGAAAAAACAGACCCGTGCAAAAACAGAATCGAGTGTATCCAAGATAGCGGCCCAAAATTCAAGATGGCAGCTTCAAATTCAATATGGCGGTTGTTTAATGGAGTTTTAGGCCCTAAAATCACGCAATACGGATATATTTGAAATGGGGAAGAAGTCTGGCCTTTAAAAATGGCAACCAGAATATCCAAGATGGTTGTCTTAAATCCCATATGGCGGTTCCAAATTCAAGATGGTGGTTGGTTGATGGTGTTTTAGACTTTAAAACCATGCACGATGGGTATATTTGGCATGGGGAAGATGTTTGGAAGTTCAATTGTGTTTTGGGCTAATGAATCATTCAAAATAGGTATATTTAGTATAGGGAGGATTTCCGGAAGCCAAAAATAGAAAAATATCAACCAGAACAACCAATATGGCGGCTCAAAATTCAAGATGGCCTCTGTTTGATGAAGTTTTAGGCCCTACAACCATTCAATATGGGTATATCTGGTATGGGGAAGAAACCCGTAGTCCAAAAATGGCGACCAGAATTTCCAAGATGGCGGACTTAAATCCAAAATTCAAGATTGCGGCTTTTTTGTAAGAGTTTAAGGCTCAACACCCTCTCCGTTGAGCTAGTGCAGCGATTTGTCTCTCGCACAGTTAAAAACTCTCACTCATACGTCTCTGTTTCTCGGCAAAAACGGGAGACCAGCACTTGAGATTGTGTGAAGCACAGGCTTTTTTCGCACCGCACTGTGCATGCCGACAATCCCTGGTTTCAAAGCAAGACCAGTAGATTGTAATCAGGAACTGCTGGCTTCGTTCCTGATAAGCCTGAGGCATTCCTAGCTGGGCTGGGTCACTTTGAAGCGGTATCATGCCGCTTGCACAAAGTTGCTTCCAGATATGTGGAATTTCTGAAGAGGTCCAGCGGAGGCCACTGCTGAGCCCTCGCCACGCCTAGACTTACTCCGTATGAATCGTCCGTATACCCTGGCACTTCGGCACCTCCCGGGGTCAAAAGTATAGTACGTTCAAAGTGATGTGTGGATGTGATTCGCTTAGGAAAGAATCCAAGGCTCCTACCTGCCTGATGGATGGTATGATTACCTCTAAACATTCGCACCATTGATCATGTTCAACCGTGTGTTGAACACACTTCCTGCAGCGCTACGATGCCGAACCCATGGTCCATCAGTATCGGCAAGTATGTGGGTGCTCCCGATGAAATTAAGATATCTTCAGTTCCATGTACAGAGCTTCCAATCGCAAGTCTCTCTTCATCGCTGGTATCGCCGACAATAGTATCGGTTCGTATTCTCTTGTTGATTATTTGCTAATTGTTTTTTTTTTATTCGGCCGGCTTGCAAGGTCTACTGAAAACTCCCTGGTTTACTGTCAGGGGGGGCCTAATAAGTTTGCCCAAAGCAATCCCCCAATCATTTTTCAATTAATGTGCCCGATTTCTCCTCCTGTCGCAGCACCCTGGCAATGCGCTACCAGGGACTCATCGTTATCGACGTCACATGGAATAGAGGCATATAGTAAATGGACGCTATTCGATTTACCATTTCGCAGCCCAAATTCACATTGATGCACTTTGATGTTCAATTCTCTTAGGCATTCTAATTGCTTTTTGTTTTCTGTTCTATTTACCGTCCAACTGGCGCTAGCAGCTTCTGGCACACTTTCCATTAGTGAGCTGAGCTCAGCTGATAACCTCTCTCTCTGCATGGAAAATGAGAGTTTACAGTATGGATGGAGCAGTAATTTATAAATGGTGGTTCCGTTTCTCTGCGGTCAAGAATTGACCGTGAATCATTTTCCAATCTTTCATTTCCACGCGCTTTCTATTGGCGAGCCCCGTTTTCCGGGCATCTCGGCGCTTGCCATAAGGTAAAGTGCACGCCGTTTCTTCATCTATAGCCTGCCTACGCTATAGCGCCACGCAAAGTGATATAACCTCCACTTCAGCGATCGTACCGTACCCCGCGATGATGGTGGTGTATAGCATTCAATTGTTCTGAATAATTAATTACCGATAAAATTGTTGCCTCGAACACCGTACGTTCAATGATCTTTTTGTATAAAGCTGTTGATTGGACACTGCCCCCATCCAGAGACAGGGTGCGTCGGCAAAAATATGATTGTAGCGGTATGAATTCCGGATGAAGCTCATTAATGGCATCCAAAGAATTGTGATTAAGCAAGCTTGCACAACTACACACTTTTGGCATATTGTATCTGCTAGTTTTTGAAAAGGTTTCTGAAGTTTACTTTTGAAAACAATGTTTGTTTGTTTTTTAGGAAATCCGAAACACTTACCTAAAGAAAATGATTGCTATCAGAATAAAAATTATACGTGAATAATGTTAATAATGAAATAAACAAAACATAAAATCAATATTTTTATAATAGGTTAATGATGTGTCTACTGTATATCATCCATAATTTTGATAAAAAATGAAACTTTATGCGCAGAACATTTCAACCTTAGAAAGTGAACTCGTTGTGGCCCTGGAGTGATTAACCTATCAATGTGAGCTTATGCACACGCATTTTCGCATTTGAATATTTTTTTCAGCGCACTCCGTGGGACCGTCCCTCGGTACCAATGAAATATTTACATTTTGTGTAGGCTGTCTTACGATGCTGAAGAGCGAAGTTACGTGTGCAATTATTGCAATTATTATCTAATATATTACAGATAATTACTGTTTTGAACTTTTCTGTTTGCTCTTTTCGGCACTGAACAGTGGGATTTGGAAACGAATGAATGTTGTTCAGATGCATCGCATCGAACGTTATCGATTTACAGAAATGAAATCTTTCAAGTTTAAGACCATTTACGGTGCGGTGCAGTCAAGGTTATGAGGCTATGTTCGTAATGCATATAAGGTAGTTGATATTTTTTTTTCAAAAATATTATTCTGCTCCCCGTAAAGACAAAAGACATAATACTGGCGGAATTTCCCCGACCTCGTTTTTAACAATCGTTTTAAATTCATGTACAGCCATAACACAATCATGGGTCACCCACAATTATGGGTTAATTCCATTTGAATTGCATGGTGAACTGACTGACTATTAATTGTGACCCATAATTGCGCGTTGACGGTAAACGACAAAATACAAAGGAAACGATGTTTTCATCTCTGATTATGAGATTAGAACCTATATATATATAGGTTCTAATCTCATAATCAGAGATGAAAACATCGTTTCCTTTGTATTTTGTCGTTTCATTTTACTAAGCGTTTGTTGTACGGAGCCGTAATTCTTTAAATATGCTACGTTCGTGTGTCTGTGAATAAAGTTCGGAAAGCGTTTCAATAAAACTGGTCTTGTGTTTAGCTGCTGCGCAATAATTTTATGGTGTTGATTCCCAGTTCCCACCAGTCTATAGTCTATACGTAACAGAGCCAAATTTTGAAACAATACGCGAGATGAGCACAATAATAGCGGATTTTGAACTAGAAAGATATGCAATCTTGCGTTTATAGCACTTTCTCGGCCACCTTGAGTCGTGGTTCTGTAGCAGTGGGACTGGATCGGCGGACTCCGAATTGGGATGATTATTGGGGACCAGAGCGGGAAAATAGCTCAAAACTAGCTTGTGGGAACGCCGTTCATCGCATAATGATGGCATCCAGAGCACTTTTGTTTTCCTCAATAGGTTTGCTATGTTTCTATTTTCGGTTACGATTATGATATATCGGAAGAGGAAATGGTTGTTCTAGTAGTGTTTGACATACATACACAATATACAAAAACAACTCTTTTGAATTGCTTTTGGAGAAGAAACTCATAAAGTGAGCTATAATAAGAAATAAGCATATAGTATTCATTGGGTAAGGCTGGAGTAGTTCAATTTCGAACGATGATCTGTATCGAATACGGATCTCTGCAGATTCGGCCTCTTTTAACCCCCGAGCAGTCGTGTCTTTTGTCACCCTCAGTGATACCACGCTCACGCTGAGTACATGCACCATGAAAAACACAAAAATAAGAAACAGGACAAACAACGCTTCAATCCTTTGTTTTTAGTAGGATGAAAATGGGAGCCACGCCCAAGTAACCACGCTGTTGCAGCTGTAGGTATTGCATAAATAACGCACATATATTGACATGCATTTCTCTATATAAACCATTACAGTTGAATTAAAGTGGGAAGTGGCGCCACTATTGCTGACTTACGATTATACCAGTATAATCGTAAGTCAGCAATAGTGGCGCCACTTGCCACTTTAATTCGACTTTAATAGTTTTCACAACCCTAAAATGGCAGCAAGCCCACTGAAAAGACAGCGAAGCATTTGCGGGTTGTACCGATTTTCTTTTTTTGGGATATTTCGGTTTGGGAAAACTAGCATCGCCTATTTGGAAAACTAGCGTTGGTCCTATTTGAAGAAAACCAGATTGTTTCACATGCAAATTTCGTTGGAATAAGTAATCCATATATAACCTAAGCACTTCAATTCCTGCTCCTGCCCAACATTCTACGAGGGTAAGGGAGGGGGGGAGCTGGAATGGCTAAAAATGAGTCTACGTAGTTTATTAACAGCGAATGAGCATGTCTGAGTTAACATTTTCTTAGTTCTATTTGCAGAAAATCAATTTGGCATCAGAGGGAAACGGAATCCGTTCTATTATTGGCGAATGACACACTCGATTCGATGAATTTGGCGAGTTCGTTCTGATTTGAATAGTGTAGTTGTGCTGTTGTGCATATCACAATCCCGATTATAATGTGCAATCCTTTTATCTCCATCTTTTTCTCGTTTCAGAGAGCGAGTAATTGCGCTTAAGCATAGGCCACAGACAAACAGACGTAACACTTGCGAAATTTCCATCGACCACGCTTTTAACGATAATTTCAAATCTCCATAGATTTCACAACTAGAGGCACGCGCATCGTTTTTCTTTGCGTTTGACGTTTCACACTAGTACCTTCTGTTGACGATGTTGCACAGCACAGTGTTTCGTGAAACATTTCCACCAGGTGATGGTAGTGTGAACTGGGCGATGGATTTTCACGAAAATTGTTCTAGGTGTTACGTCTGTTTGTCTATGCCTAGGCTTTCGAGCCTGGACATGAGGGTTAAATTCCCATGTCCCATCCTAGGAAGAAGGGCATCGACGAAGTGGCATTAACTTTCTTAACAAAGTCACTCGCAACGTATTCTTCCTTGGATGGGACATAGGAATTGGATTTTTAAATTTTCAAAAATGTATTGATTCTTTGATCTTATACGAATGAGCACCTTTTTCTAAACCACTATGATTTTTTTCAGATTTTTAACACTTAATTTTGGCACCTTAAACCAATTTTAAAGAGGTTTTTTGAAATCATCTCTTGACAGCTGGGCAACTATTTGACAGCTCCGCACAGTACAAACTGCGACGAGGGGTGATTCGTCAAATCGCTCCCATACAAACTTCAAATTGATTTTTAATAGGTTCCCGGGCTCCAAAATACATGAAAATTTGGATTTCGGCTCAGTTTGACATGCAGATTCAGAATATTGAATTATCTCAATACCGTTAAAGAAGCCAATTTAACCCTTATGTCCAGGCTCGAAAGCCTAGGCACAGGAAAATAGACGTACCGTAATCCGGGGTAACATTGATCAGAATTTTCGATCTTTCTTGAATAATTCTCTTGTTAAAGCAAATGTTACATGTTTTATATTTTTAAAAGAAGTACTGGCCCTCTGAGTTTGTGTTAAGCTACTCGAAAAAGTATTGTAAAACTTTAAAACATGTTTAATAGGGTTTTTAAATCTAATTTTTGATTGTGTTGATTTGGGGTAACATTGATCATGTCAGTGATCAATGTTCATTTGTGTTGAAAATACCCTTACTTACTAAATTCGGGGTCGCTGATTTCGAATATGTTGTCTAAATTCTTACAAATAATGTACTTTTCCAGTTATTTTAGGATTAAAATTCTTTAAACCACGAATAACGCCTAAAGGTAGGCAATGGCTTAAGGAATTGATAGTCGACTTTTAATAAATCGTAAATTTTACTGAAAAATAGCATTTTCATAAAAGTTTCGTTTATTAAATCCAACTCTAGGATATCATATTGATCTAATACAGTGATTTCGAACCTCATATTATATCTAGTATTCACGCTAAGCATGAATGTTTGACAGTGTATCTCATTGCGTTACGAAACACAGTTATGGAAAATCGATTTAATTCAATGTTTATGAAATTTAATTTTCATAAATTGCATGTCATTTAATAGCTAAATGATAGCAGATTACGATATTCCATTCCATAGAAGAAACTGATTCAATGTAAAATGCTTGTTTGAAGATTTCATGAGGTGGGTCAAGCCGATCAATGTTACCCCGCTGATCAATGATACCCCGGATCACGGTAACACCAAGACGCTGCACAGCTCACCTGGCCGGTTCAATTTTTGTACTGCATCTGCGATGCGCAGCAAGCATGGATAATGAGAAGAAAAATGATAGAAGTACATTCATTGCACAATTATGGGTCACACACAATTATTAGTCAGTTTCCACTTTAATAGATAAATACTAATTAATTTCAAGCTTTTGTTAGCCATTACACAGCGCAACATTTTTTTGTCTCAAGAGCAAACTTATGTGTCTCCGAAGGATTTTGGGCCGCTGAATCCGAATCCGGGCTCAGATTTGCTCCAACACGTCACAATTTTGAGCTATACCTCAATTTATAGGGCAAACATGCGATTTTGGTCTATTTTGACTGCAAGCCATTAAGCATGGAAATATTTTTTTCAAGCAATCAAAATCGGATATTTTGCCCTATAAATTAAGGTATAGCTCAAAATTGTGACGTGTTGAAGCAAATCTGAGCCCGGATTCGGATTCAGCGGCCCAAAATCCTTCGGAGACACATAAGTTTGCTCTTGAGACAGACAAAAAGTTAATTTTTGTTACGCTGTGTTATCATTTTTCGTACATAAGGCAGCATCCATTTATTACGTAACGCTAAAATCGACATTTTTGGACCCCCCCTCCCCCCTCCGTAATGCTTTTTTGTATGAAAATCCTAATTTTTCGTACTCCCCCCTCCCCCTAGAGCGTTACGTAATTTGTGGACGGCGCCTAAGTTGATTTGTTTTGTGTTACTACGGCTACGGCACGCAGGCTTATACGTCAAATCATACATATTTTCAATATTTTTTGTTCGCGCAAAACCATCTGTCAAAGTAACGCTTCGATTGCGAATATCGCAAAGTGCGAATGCTGCTTTCGTAAGCTCTAGTAAGCTTTAGTAATTTTCAAGTGCGAAATGGTATCGCCACCACCAGAACAAAGGTATAATTTACGTTCTTGAGGTGGAAATTCATGTGATTGCAGCTAATTAAAGCTAATTTCAGGCAAAATTCAAGTGATTCATTATTGTGACAAGGAACACCGAAAATCACACAACTTTACATTTTTTTTAGATTCTACTTTAGTTTATCTACCGAGAATAAGTGATCATTCATTGAAACAAAGAAAAAATGGACAAAATATTGTTGTTGAGCCGATCCCTCTTGAGTGACCCATAATAGGCAACAAATTGACCCATAATTGTTACACAGCCAATTTTGAACTTTATTGTAGTTTTCATTATTTACAAACTTTTTAGTAATTTTCACCACCTTAAGTGAATTTTACAAGAAGATTTTTATATAAAATAATAAAAAGGAGTTTCAATGATAAGAATATTACATAATAAAAGCGTTATTTTTGTATGACAATCGATTTATATTATGAAATCATTGTTTCTTGAGTGACTCATAATTGTGCTATGAGTGTAGTCGATTCTATCATTTTCCAGGATTCTTCAATGAATAGTTTCTTATGTGTGGACTAAACTCGACCAGACTAGCGCATGAACATACAGGGGATACTCAAAATAACTGGGACAGGTAAAAATTTCTCTTTTCAAAAAATGTTCAACTCGCTGTAACTTTTCGAAAAGGGCATCGAATATTCTCAAATTTTTACTGTAAGTTCATCAACTAGTTGTGTATCAGTGGTCAAAATTTGGAAAAGATCGGGCTATTCTACACGAAGTTATGAAGGTTCTAGAAAAAGGAATAATTATTTGATAGCCAACTTTGAGCTGTTATATCTTTGGATTCAATGAACCGAATGCAATGAAATTTTGATCATTTATGCTTATATAATGAGCTATTAAAAAACTTTTGATGATGATTAACCTGGGCTTGTTAGGGGAATATCTGTAAATAAAAAGAAAATCGGGTTAAGTACGGTTCCTTTGAATTCCACTAAGAATTTGCATCCTTTGACAAATACGTATTTCGACCTCAACTGTAAGGTCGTCTTCAGTGTCTTGTACTTGAAACTTTTGACTAAACTTAAAATTCTTCACACGAAAGAAAAATTATAACGATTAGATCATTTTTCTAATATGACACCAATTTATCCAAAACTTCATCATCGTTTCAAAATTCAAGATAGTAATTATAGTGCATTTAAATTTCCTCTAATTGACTTGAATATATTTATGCTTCAAAGGAAAGCAAACAAATAGCCGGTATTAAATTGAAAAAAAGTAATGGGATGCATATGAAAAATAGAAGGGGGGAAGGAGTGTAATGGTTGCTACTGCACACCTGATCGTCTGTTCTCCATGAGGAGCGATTCACAATAACGTCTGATCCCCATGTTAGGGGCGGCTGATCGACTTCCGAGTACCAGGGAAGAACTCTAAGCTCAACTGTGTACTTTGGTCCTCCGGAAAGTGTGGGGTTGGTGTCTGGCCATATGAACCAGCTGTGAAATATACCATTGTAATGGAAAAACAGCAACAGAATAATACAAACCGAGACCAACGGTATAACCCAAGCGAACAAAAAGGACTTGTGGTTGAAAAATCGGTACGTGGAGCTGCTGATCTCTTAACTTCATTAGGAACCGTATACTTGCGGATCTACCGAAGGACCGCGGGTTTGGCATCGTAGCGCTTCAGGATCCATGGTGCGAACGTTTTAAGGTAAGCATACCATCTACCAGAGTTGCGGTAACATACGTGAGCTGGGAACAGCTTTCATCTTGATGGGTGATATGCAGAGGCGCGTGATCGGTTGGTGGCCGATCGACGAAAGAATGTGCAGGTTGAGAATCAAGGGCCGATCTGTGCACAGCCCTTATTCCGGAAGCACTGATTATGATATAGACGCATTTAACGCGCAGCTCGAACGCGAGTACGATCGCTGCCCAAGCCACGACGCTAAGATCATTATAGGTGACCTAACTGCTGCGGTTGGCCAGGAGGACGAATTCAGACCGACGATTGGAAAGTTCAACGCTCACCAGCAGACAAACGAAAACGGCCTACGACTCATTGATTTCGCCACCTCCAAGCACATGGCCTTACGTAGCACCTTTTTCCAACACAGCTTCCCTTATAGTTACACCTGGAGATCACCACTGCAGACGGAATCGCAAATGAACCACGTTCTGATTGAGGGACGGCACTTCTCCGACATCATCGACGTCAGGACCTATCGTGGCGGTAACGTAGAATCCAACCAGTATCTGGGGATGGTTGAACTGCGCCCAAAAACTTTTCATCATCAATACTGTATGGTACCGCAGAACCCGTAGCTTCCGGGAAGGTAAGCCCAGCTCCCTGGGTTAGTGGGTTGGTGTCAGGCCCTGCGAGCCAGCCGTAAAAAAGACAAGCACCGGAAAATCAACAAGAGAAGAATGCGAACCGATACCAATGGCGACGACCACAGCGACGAAAAGGGACTTGCGATTGGAAGCTCGGTACGTGGAACTGCAGATCTCTCAACTTCATCGGGAGCACCCGCATACTCGCCGATCTACTGAAGGACCGCGGGTTCGGAATCGTAGCGCTGCAGGAGGTGTGTTGGACAGGATCTATGGTGCGAACGTTTAGAGGTAATCATACCATCTACCAGAGTTGCGGCAACACACGTGAGCTGGGAACAGCTTTTATTGTGATGGGCGACATGCAGAGGCGCGTGATCGGTTGGTGGCCGATCGACGAAAGAATGTGCAGGTTGAGGATCAAGGGTTGATTGATTGATTTGTCTTTATTAGAGAGACTTTCAGCCCTTGGCTGGTTCGTCTCTTTTGAGGATCAAGGGCCGATTCTTCAACATTAGCATAATAAACGTGCACAGCCCTCACTCCGGAAGCACTGATGATGACAAAGCCGCATTTTACGCGCAGCTCGAACGCGAGTACGACCGCTGCCCAAACCACGACGTCAAGATCATCATAGGGGATCTAAACGCTCAGGTAGGCCAGGAGGAGGAATTCAGACCGACGATTGGAAAGTTCAGCGCCCACCAGCTGACGAACGAAAATGGCCTACGCCTCATCGATTTCGCCGCCTCCAAGAACATGGCCATTCGTAGCACCTTCTTCCAGCACAGCCTCCCATATCGTTACACCTGGAGATCACCACAACAAACGGAATCGCAAATCGACCACGTTCTGAATGATGGACATTATCGACGTCAGGACCTGACCTATCGTGGCGCTAATATCGACTCTGATCACTACCTGGTGATGGTTAAACTGCGCCCAAAACTCTCCGTCATTAACAACGTACATTACCGGCGGCCGCCCCGGTACGATCTAGAGCGACTGAAGCAACCGGATGTCGCCACCGCATACGCGCAGAATCTCGAGGCAGCGTAGCCGGACGAGGGTGTGCTCGATGTGGCCCCTCTAGAGGACTGCTGGAGTACATTCAAAGCAGCCATCAACAACGCAGCCGAGAGCACTATCGGGTACGTAGAACGGAGTCGACGAAACGATTGGTTCGACGAGGAGTGTAGAGCGGTTCTGGAGGAGAATGATGCAGCGCGGGCCTTAATGCTGCAGCATGGAACCCGACAGAATGTGGAGCGATACAGACAGAAGCGGAAGCAGCAGACCCGTCTCTTCCGGGAGAAAAAGCGCCGCCTGGAAGAAGCGGAGTGCGAGGAAATGGAACTGCTGTGCCGTTCACAGGAAACACGTAAGTTCTATCAGAAGCTCAACGCATCCCGCAAAGGCTACGTGCCGCAAGCCGAAATCTGCAGGGATAAGGACGGGAGCCTCCTGACGGACAAACGTGAGGTGATCGAAAGGTGGAAGCAGCACTTCGACGAGCACCTGAATGGCGAAGAGAATGTAGGCACGGAGGACCAAGGTAGCGGAGGAAATGACTATGTTGGTGCAGTAGAGGACGGGAACAAACCAACTCCCACGCTGAGGGAAGTTAAGGATGCCATCCACCAGCTCAAAAACAACAAAGCGGCTGGCAAGGACGGTATCGCAGCAGAACTCATCAAGATGGGCCCGGAAAAGTTGCCCACCTGTCTGCACCAGTTAGTAGTCAAGATCTGGGAAACCGAACAGCTACCGGAGGAGTGGAAGGAAGGGATAATCTGTCCTGTCCATAAGAAAGGCGACAAGTTAATGTGTGAGAACTTTCGAGCGATCACCATTTTGAATGCCGCTTACAAAGTGCTATCCCAGATCATCTTCCGTCGTCTTTCACCTAAAGTAAATGAGTTCGTGGGAAGTTACCAAGCCGGTTTCATCGACGGCCGGTCGACAACGGACCAGATCTTCACCGTACGGCAAATCCTCCAGAAATGCCGTGAATACCAGGTCCCAACGCATCACCTGTTCATCGACTTCAAAGCGGCATACGACAGTATCGACCGCACAGAGCTATGGAAAATTATGGACGAGAACAGCTTTCCCGGGAAGCTGACTAGACTGATAAGAGCAACGATGGACGGTGTGCAGAACAGCGTAAGGATTTCGGGTGAACTATCCAGTTCATTCGAATCTCGACGGGGACTACGACAAGGTGATGAACTTTCCTGCCTACTATTCAACATCGCCCTGGAAGGTGTTATGCGACGAGCCGGGCTCAACAGCCGGGGTACGATCTTCACGAAATCCGGCCAATTTGTCTGTTTTGCGGATGACATGGATATTATTGCTAGAACATTTGGAACGGTGGCAGAACAGTACACCCGCCTGAAACGTGAAGCAGCAAAGGTCGGACTGGTGGTGAATGCGGCTAAGACAAAGTACATGCTGGTAGGTGGGACTGAGCGAGACAGGACAAGCCTTGGCAGCAATGTTACGATAGACGGGGATACTTTCGAGGTGGTAGAAGAATTCGTCTACCTCGGTTCCTTGCTAACGGCGGACAATAACGTGAGCCGTGAAATACGAAGGCGCATCATCAGTGGAAGTCGTGCCTACTATGGGCTCCAGAAGAAACTGCGGTCAAAAAAGATTCACCCCCGCACCAAGTGTACCATGTACAAGACGTTAATAAGACCGGTGGTTCTCTACGGACACGAGACATGGACGATGCTCGAGGAGGACCTGCAAGCACTTGGAGTTTTCGAGCGACGGGTGCTAAGAACGATCTATGGCGGCGTGCAAGAGAACGGCGTGTGGCGGAGAAGGATGAACCACGAGATCGCTGCACTTTACGGCGAACCCAGCATCCAGAAGGTGGCCAAAGCCGGAAGGATACGATGGGCAGGGCATGTTGCAAGAATGCCGGACAACAACCCCGCAAAGTTGGTGTTTGCTAACCATCCGGTTGGTACAAGAAGGCGTGGAGCGCAGAGAGCACGATGGGTGGACCAGGTGGAGCGTGATCTGGCGAATGTTGGGCGTGACCGAGGTTGGAGAGCTGCAGCTGCAAATCGAGTATTATGGCGGCAAATTGTTGATTCAGTATTATCATGAATTTGATGTTAACTAAATAAATGCAAAAATACTGTATGGTACCGGCGATCGCCACGGTACAATCTTGAGCGACTGAAGCAACCGGATGTCGTCTCAGCATACGCACAGAATCTCGAGGCAACGTTGCCGGACGAGGGCGAGCTCGATGTGGCACCTCTAGAAGACTGCTGGAGAACAGTAAAAACAGCCCTAAACGATGCAGCCGAGAGCACCATCGGGTACGTAGAAGGAGGAGTGTGAGGAAATGGAACTGCTGTGCCGTTCCCATAAAGCACGGAAGTTCTACGAGAAGCAATAGAAACAAAAACAGCAACAAACAAAATCAAAAGCGAAAAAGCATGTGAGCGCCGTGATCGAGCGGTTTGCGAACTACAGAATATTCGAATTATCTGTTTACAAGAAGAACGATGAAAAGTGAGTATAGTGAGACGTCTGTTTATCTGCGATAGAGCTGTAAATTACTTAGGTGAAGCAGTATAGCATAAAAAAAAGAATAATATCCATAATATTGATAAAGGAAAAGGTAATTTTTCCCGTCTACATGAAATACCGTCACTATTTGATGCAAGAAGATACCATTTCGCGGAACAACACTGTATGTATGTCGTTACAGCAAGCACGTGTTCAGTGCGCAAGTGCCGATACGCTCATTTCCCTCTATGACGTTTTGTCCCCACCTCTCTCTGACTGTAGAAATTTAACCCCCGGTGCCATCGGGATTCGTTTTCATGCAGTTTTAGTGAATCTTGATAGGGGTGTCGGTGTTATATCTATAGTAGCATTACATTTGCCGTTTTTTAAATTGAAACTGTTATGCATTTAGGTACTTTAGAATAAAGTTTTGACGCCATGATTATTGAAGTTTCTTTCTTTATAAAGGGCGAACACGATGAAATTGCCACACAGAAAATATTGTATAACTTTTGATTGCGTTCATCAAAATAGCTTTTTTGACCATAAATAGTATATTATGTGTAGCTAATACCATAAAATTTTCATTAAAATCGGTTGAATATTGGTGCATATATTGTCGATATCATAAAATGAGATTTTAGAAAATTTGTGCACCCATTTCAAAAAATTACTTAGGCTAAAACTTTTTTGTTACCTAATCAAAACGTTTGAAAATTTCAGTCGATATTCTTAACATAGTATCAATTAAGTGGTAATAATTTGATCGAAATCGGTTCAGTACTTTTTCTAGTAAATATCCAAAGCTCAAATCGCTTCAAGGTAAGTTTTAGGTACTTTTTGACCATTTTTAGTTCCGCGTGCACTATTTTGACTAGAACTGGTAACACTGTCCCGATAGGCCTTTTCATGTGACAGATCCGTGCATGCATTTGTTTACAAAGCTTGAACAACAGCTGCTAACAAGAACGTGTCATCTTCATAGAAGAACTGTCAAACGCCCGAACAATCAGCTGATTTAAGACGTCAAATGAAAAGGCCCATTTTTATAAAACTTTGACAGTGTAAAATTGTTGTGTTAAACTGTTTACAGTGAAAATTTCAGCTTCTCAAGTGGCAATTTCCTTGTTTCAACGATATCTCCGCCAATACTCAACCGATTTTAATGAAAATTTTATGGTATTAGCTACACATAATATACTATTCATGGTCAAAAAATTAGCTATTTTGACGAACGCAATCAAAAGTTATATAATATTTTCTGTGTGGCAATTTCATCGTGTTCGCCCTTTATGCTATTTTTGTAAATCTCTGCTCATGAACTTTTTTGAAAATATTTTAAAATGAGAAAATAAGTTTTTTTAGATTTTTCAATAAAATATTTAAAATTACTTTTTCTCGCACTATCTTTACTATTCTTTTATGCTAAAACCACCAAGTGCAATCATTGGAATCCCTACGCGGAAAGTCGTCCTTCCCCCTCTAGTCCTACCAACTCTTCACGTTGTTGTGTCGCATCTCCGCACCGTATATCAAACGCACCCAGCACTTCGAACGAAAACAAATGGCGTAAACAACGGAGAACACTACCGCGTTTCGGGTTGTGCAATTTCAGTGTAAAAAGTTGAATTTCTGGCTAGTGTTTTCTAATGTTTTTGTACAAATCCGATAATTCAGTCGTTCGCCAAACTACTAATCGTGTAGATTCCGATTGTTTGATTCAGAATCGACGGTGTTTGGTGGAGTAATTTACGCGAGTTCATTCAACTTCAGCTGTGTATGTGATGAAATTGTGCGGGTGGGCCGATGGAAGTTGTACGGTGGCTGCATAGGGTATTGTGCTGGAAGGATATGCTTCCGGATGACGACGTGGTTTCAGTTGTCGCCGGATCGATGAGGGTGGTGATGAGGGGTGCGATATCGTGTTTGTGTATAGTATAGGTTAGGTTGGGAGCAATGGTATCTGAATTTGAAAAGTCAATGCTTGCGAAAGAAAATATCTGCACAGTGATCAGTAAGGTTTCATGCTTAGTGGAAAAAGTTAATAGAAGAATTTCATTTAGACAAACGAAGATAGTTCTAAATTATTACTGTACCGAGGCAACTGTTTGAATGTATTGGTGATTGATGCCAAACAAATCTATCAAAACATTCTGCTGGATATTTTCAGATCACAAGTAAGTATTTATTTATCTAATTCCATTTCAAATTTGAGAGGGCCTAACCCAACTAACAATCACTCATTTAACAGGCACCATTATGACGAACTAATTCAGCATAATGTTGAATAACATTTGAATTATTTTCACGTACAACCTATGTTCGGGTTTTGTTCACACAAATTTGGAGAAGTTATAAAGCATCATGTTGTGCACCAACTTAGTTTTTTGTTGTTCAAAGCGTTTTACAAATGTACAAGAAAGTTGTTATTCAGCTTTGGCAAAAATGACTGAAAATAAATAAAATGCAAAAATGTTGAACTCTCACGGGAGTGTAATTATTTGCTCTTATGTTGAGAACACCTATTATGAAATAAGAAATAAGAATTACATATAAAATTTGGATTTAGGTATCCGGATTCGAACCTGTCGATTGCCAGCCGCATGCCTTCCTATCTGGGCCATTCTAGAGATGGTGAGATGCAGCACCCAAAGCAAAACATAATCTTCCCATGACTCAATAATGATCACTCCTGAACTTGTGTTCAGCAGTGGTGAATTAGCACAGCACGTGGTAATCAACTGAACAACGCCTTATACTTCAACAACTGTTCAGCCCAAAACACGTGTTTTCCATTCTGATTTCGCTGTCAGTATTTTTATCGCACGGTGAGAAAACTTGTATCGAATGCGGCCAAAAAGTGTTGGTCCTGTTGAAGATATTGTTTCCAGACGAACTAATTGCGATATGTATATGCTTTTATTCTTATTATTAAATATCGATCTTTAAAAATGTATGACAATATGTGGTGCGGTATGGTCTTGGACATGGTGCATTCACAGCATCTGTTCAGGTAATCTACTCATACTCAGTCCGGATCTTCGACTGCATTTTTTTTATTCATGCTTTCGTCATGGAATCTTGATATTATGTTCAATAAATAGTGCATAAGGATGTTTAAGGATACTTGAAATATATCGATTTCTGAATGCTGTTTGGTTATCTAGGTGACTGTGGGAACAATATTTAGTAAACACGACAGCGGAAGATAAAACATATAATAATCAAGGTACAAGATATCTTGTTACAGACTAATAATAATAAATAAATGCCTTATTTTTACGTTGATTACGTCTCTTGGCACTCAATGTTAAACTACATAATTCTATTCTGTTTTATTTCATGTGATTCGTTTAAAATTTTGGTTCTTTCATAACTTGGTTGTCTAAACAGTTTTAGCCATGATTTATCCCATAATCCGAACAAAGTTCCGAGTCGAACTATGACGGGCTGAAGACGTCTATTTGACAAGTGAAAATCACATTGTTCAGGAGCATATGCTTATCGATACATCAGCTAAATAAGATGCAGACAAATGTTTTATTAAACGCTTTTGTTAAGGAATCAATGCTTGTCGAATAAATTTCTTGTTAAACTTTTAAAAAGTGTTTTAATTTATCATTGTTGATACCTATGAGGAAAGTCGAAATTGACTATTTTCTCAATTAATAAATCATTTAAACAGTAATGTGTAGAGCATTATTTTAGTTCAGCTATCATTACCATTATTAAGCAACAATTCAGCAAGCTTGCTTGTTTGTGACTTGCAATTGTTAGTTGGTCTGCATGGTTTATGAACAAGGGGGTGGACAGCTTTGCTCAGAGCAAGCTTTTGTTGATCGAGCAACTGTGAGTTGCTCCCTGTTGCTCCCATTTGCTCAAATATTTTCCGCTGATCCAAGTAGTCAGACGTATGCCAAATATTCGACCCGTCAAACTTCGTTGAATCGGGACTCTTGGGCCTGAATCCGGAGCCAAAAATTCTAAGATGATGGGACTTATGAGTAAGCAACGTGAGCTCAGCTATTTCACGACATTCTTCAAACTCATAATGACCAAGAGCTACGTATCAGTAGGTCGTTTCCAAAGGAATGTTCTCCTCCTACGTATCTCAAAGTCAGTTTTTGCGGCACCCAGCTTTTTCCGGACTCACAGAAACATACACAAAACTTTTGTGAAAACTTGTTGGTTTAGCTTGTGATATTATATAATAGCATTCAGTCGTCGTCGAACCGTTTCGTATGCCTCGGAGTGTGGGTTTGAATTCCCCGCTCCAGTCGGTGAAAACTTTTAGTCAAATGAACATTTTTTCACAGAATCACTGGGCGTTTCGTGTGTTGCCCGTTGTTCCATGTTATGATCGTTTAGTCTGTGACAACCTCTGGTCTTTCATTTTAACTCCTAACCAGTTACAATTTGTGTTTGCATATTGTAGACACTGTTTTCTCACACCTGCAGGTGAATTCCGGTGTACAACTTCTTAGAAGAATTAACTCCCAGAAAGAATATCTTCTTTTCTTTGTGCTAGAGTTGCTCCACAGGATTGCTGAATTCATTGTATTTTACAACATTTAAACAAGAAATCAACACAAAGTAACATCGATGAGTTTAATCCTGAGCTGTGTTGGTAAAATCACCAAACGTCTTTGGTGAGTAATTTTGATGAGTTGCGCTGTCAGTTTTTTGTTGCGCGTGATTTATTCAAATGTTGCATGCTTGGATGGAAAATCAAGGTAACCCATTTTTGAAAAGTAGCAAAACAAACGTCAAAGATTTGGATGTTTCACGGATGTTATTGTAATTCTTCCTGGTAATTCTGCCAAGTATCCTTTCAGCTCAATTTCAGCTGATTTTAATAGGAATTCCCTATGAAATTTTCTCTTCGGTTTCGGTAGGATATTTCCTCTAGGGATTCCGCATGAAATTCCCTCTAGAGATTCTGCCAGGAGTTTCCTCTGGAGATTTCACTGGGAATTTCCTCGAGATTCCTCCGGGAATTCTGTCATGGGATTTTGTTGTTAGGATCCCGTTGGGATCTCCCTCTTGAGATTCCATCTGAAATACCCTCGGAAGTTTCAGCCCGGAATCCCATCTGTGAATTCCAACAGAAATTCCCTCTGAAGATTCGGGAAAGATTTCTTTCTGAAGGTTCCGCCAGGAGCTTCCTGTGGAGATTCAACAAGAAATTTCCTCTGGAAACTCGGCCAAGATTTCCCTATTAAGATTCCGCCTAAAATTCCCTCAGAAGATTCTGCCAGGAAATCTCTCTGGAGACTCCGTCAGGAATTCCGTCTTGAGATTTTAACAGGATTTCCCTTTAGAACAGGAATTCCCTTTGGAGATTCGGCAAAGAATTCTCTCTGACAATTCCGCCATGATTTCCTCTGGAGATTCCGTTAAGAGCTCCTTATGAGGAACCGGGAACTCGTTCCTGGCATTCCTCTGGTAATACCGTCTTGGGATTCCACCGGTAATTCCATCTGAGGATTCCGCCGGGAATTACGTAGAGGAATTTCCCTTTACAAATACAGTCAGGAATTTCCTTTGCAGACTCTGCCAGAAATTCTTTGTTGTAATGAGTTCCTTTTGGGGATTCCATAGAAGCTCCTTTTGAAGATTCCACCAGGAATTCCTCATGGTGATTCCGACGGGGATTCGTTTTGAGGTTTCCGCCAGGAATTTCTTTTGGATATTCCTTCAGGATACCTTTTTAGGAATTCCGTAAAATGTAACCACTTAGGGAACCCTGCAGGAGTTCCTTTTGGGGATTCCCAGAAGTTCCTTTTGAAGGTTCCTTTGGGTATTTTCTCCAGCGATTCTTTCGTAAGTTCCCCTAGAGATTCCTCCAGAAGATCGTTTTGAGGATGGAGAATTCCTCCAGGAGTTTTCTCTGGCGATTACCCAGCAATTCCCTCCTGATATTTTTCCAGGAGTTCCTTCAGAGTATTCCTCCAAGAGTTCTCTCTGGGAAATCCTCCAAAGGTGCTTCCAATTGAACCTATCGTTTGTTCGATGAGTTATTTACGTCGGTGGTGTCGCATCGATGTCACGCTACACGATAAGTCGTTCAACTGCAACAACCAGGCAGCTCATCAACCCATCGTAAGGTGGATCATGCTGAGCTGTTGAGCTACGCAGGGGAGCGAAAGGTGGGAAGCAAAAATTTGACAGCTGACAGTTGTCAGTGTAGGCTTTAATAATCTCAGAAAAAGTCTTATGAATGAAATTTGCTGATGAGCCCTGTCATTTTTTTCTACGAGCATGGTCGTTCCAAATATTATTTGACACACTTCCTCCAGAAATCCTATCAGGAATTCCTTCAGCGATTCCTCCAGGAATTCCTTCAGGAACTCCTCCAAGAATTCCTTCAGGTATTTCTCCAGGAACTCCTCCCGAGATTCCTTCCGGAATTCCTTCAGAGATTCCTCCAGGAATTCCTTCAGGAACCCCTTCAGGGATTCCTCCAGGAAGTTTTTCAGGGATTCCTTCATTGATTCATCTAGGAATTCCATCGAAGATTCCTCCGAAATTCCTTCAGGAACTCCTCCATAAATTCCTTCAAAGGTTCCTCCAAGAATTCCTTCAGGGATTCCTCCAGGATTTTTTTTTCAGAGATTCCTCCAGGAATTTTATCTTGGATTCCTCCAAGAATTCCTTCAGGTACTCATCAAGGAATTACTACAGGGATTCCTCCTGAGATTTCTCCAGGGATTCCATAAGATTTCGATTGATTTATCAAGGAATTCCATCTGAGATTCTTCCCAAATTCCTTCAGGTATTCCTCCAGGAATTCCTTCAAATATTCCTCCAAGACTTCCTTCAGGGGTTCATAAAGGAATTACTACAGAGATTCCTCCCGGAATTCCTTAAGAAATTCATTCAGACAATCCTCCAGGAATTAATACAGAGATTCCTCCAGGAATTGCTCCAGGAATTCCTCCTGGAATTGCTTCAGGGATTCCTCCAGGAAGTTTTTCAGGAATTACTTCATTGATTTATCTAGGAATTCCATCAGAGATTCCTCCGAAATTCCTTCAGGGACTCCTCCAAGAATGACTTCAAAGATGCCTTCATGGATTCCTTCAGGGATTCCTCCAGGAATTCTTTCATGGATTCCTGCAGATTTTCCTTCAGAGACTCCTCCAGGAATTTTTCAGGGATTCCTCCAGGAAATCCTTCTTGAATTCCTCCAAGAATTCCTTTAAGGACTCATCAAGGAATTCCTTCAGAAATTCTTTCAGGAATTCCTTCAAGGATTCTTCCAGATATTCCTTCAGGGATTTCTACAGGATTCATTCAGGACTTCCAGGGATTCCTCCAGGATTTCTCCGAGGAATACAGCAATAACTCCTTCAGGGTTTCCTTCAGAGATTACTCCAGTTACTTCAGGGAATTTCTCCTGGGATTCTTCCAAGGGTTCCTCCAGGGATTCCTCCCGAAACTGTTCAAGGAGCTCCTTCACGGGTTCCTCCAAGGATTCCTCCAGGGATTCCAAATTGATAATTTCATGGACTCCTTCTGAGATTCCTAAAAGGATTCCTCCAGGCATTCCTTAAGGAGTTCCTCCAGGAATTCCTTAAGAAGTTCCTCCAGGAATTCCTTAAGAAGTTCCTCCAGGAATTCCTTAAGAAGCTCCTTCAGAAATTCCTTCAGAAATATCTTAAATGGTTTATCTCATGGAATTCATAGGGGATTTCTTCAGGGATTCTTGCAAGGGTTGCTCCAGGGGTTGCATCGAGGATTCCTCTATGAATTCCTTCAGGGATTCTGCCAAAGATTCCTCCAGTGATTACTTAGGGATTATTTCATGGATTCCTCAGAAGATTACTCCAGAGATTCCTCAAGGGATTTCTACAGGAACTTTTTCAGTTATTCCACAAGGGATTAATTCAGGGATTCATGCAGGGATTCCTCTATTTATTCCTCCACTTCAGAGATTCCTACAGGAATTTCCTCCGGGAAGTCCTGTAATAATACCTCCGGTTTCCATTCCTCCAGGAATGTCATCAAATACTCCTACAGGAGTACTACTATGCAGAATCCCAGGAGGAATTTCTGTATGAATCCTTGAGAGAATTCCTTCAGGAATCCCTGAAAGAATTAACGGAGGAATCTCGTAATGAATCCCTATAGGAATACCTGGGAGCCCATATAGCCGAGGCGGTAAACGCACGGGTATTCAGCATGACCATGCTGAGGGTGACGGGTTCGATTCCCGGTCGGTCCAGGATCTTTTCGTAAAGGAAATTTCCTTGGCTTCCTTGGGCATAGAGTATCTTCGTGCCTGCCACACGATATACACATGCAAAATGGTCATTGGCAGAGGAAGCTGTCAGTTAAAAACTGTGGAAGTGCTCATAGAACACTAAGCTGAGAAGCAGGCTTTGTCCCAGTGAGGACGTTACGCCAAGAAGAGAGAGAGAGAGGAATACCTGGGGAAATTCCCGGAAGAATTCCTGGAGGACTCCACAGCGGAATTTTTCGAGGAATTTCTGAAGAAAACCCAGGAAACCCAGGAGGTATTCCTAAAGAAATCCCTGAAGAATTTGTGGAGGTATCCAAAGAGGAATTCTCGGAGGAATTTCTGGAAAAATTCCCGGAAGAATTTCTGGAGAAATTCCCGCAAAATTTCTGAAGAAATTCCCGGAAGAATTCCAGGAGAAGTCCCCGGGTGAATTTAGAAGGAATCGTCGGAATAATCCCCGGCGGATCCTCTGAAGGAATTCCTGGAACAATTTCTGAAGGGATCTCCGGAGGAAATTCTGGAGAAAACCCAGGACGGCTTTCTGGAGGAATCCCTGAATAAATTCAGGAGGAATCCCCGTAGAAGAGATTCCCAGAAAACTTTTTGGAGTAATTACTGGAGAAATTTTCCGGAGATATTCCTGGAAGAATTCTCGGAGTAATCTCCGGAAGATAATCCGGTGCAATTCCTGGAGCAATCCCCGGAAGAACTCCTGGAGAAAATTCCATACGAATTCCTGGAGGAATCTTAACATTTTTTGGAGAAATCCCCAGAGGAATTCCAGGACAAAATCCCGAAAAAAATCCAGAACAAGTTCTCGGCGGAATTCCTGGAGATATCTCAGTAGGCATTACTGGACAAATACCCGAGGAAATTCCTGGAAGAATACTCTAAGAAACTTCTGGAGGAATCCCTGGAGGTATTCCTGGAAAAATCTCCGGAGTAATTCTTAAAAGAATCCATGAGGGAATCTCCAAAGGAATTCCTGGAGGAATCTAAGAAGCAATTCTTGGAGGAATCTCCAGAGCAATTTCCGGAAGAACCCATGGAGGAATTCCTAAAGGAATCTCTAGAGTAATTCATGGTGGAATCCCCGGGGGAATTCCCTTAGCAATTTCCCGAGCAATTCATATAAAATTTCAGGGAGAAATTTCTGGATAATCCTCCGCCCAAGGAACAGAGATGGCTTAATAACAGTTTCTTAAGCTGAAGTTTGCTTAAGAGTTGTTTGTTCAACTCTTATACAGCTAAAATGTTTGCTGGGCGGGAAATTCCTGAAGGAATCCCAAGAATAATCCCCGAAAGATGACTTGAGGAATTTCCGGAGGAATTCCCAGCGAAACCCCCGGAGGAATTCTTGGAGAAATCTCTGAAGAATTTCTGGAGGAATCCACGGATGAATTCCCGATAAAAATCCAGGAAGAGTCCCCGGAGGAGTTCCTAGAGAAATCCCCGGAAGAATCTCTGGAGGAATTCCTGAAGGAATATTCGGAAGATTTCCTGGAGCAAACTGCGGAAGGATTTATGGAGGAAACCCCGGAAAAATTCCTGGAGATATAACTGTTGAGTTTCTGGAGGAATCCAAATTGGAATTCCCAGAGGAATTTCCGGAAGAATTCCCAGATGCACTCTGGGGAAAATGCATGGAGAAATTCTCGATGGATTTCAAGGGAAATTCCCCGGAAGAACTTTAAGTGGCATTTACGGAAAATTTTCCAGAGCAATCCTTGGAGATTTCCTGAAAAAATCTCTAAAGAAACTCTTGGAGGGATCCTTAGAAGAATTCCTGGAGAACTTCCTAGTGGGATTCTTGAAGAAATTCCAGGAATAGTTCCTGGAGTTATACCCAGAATAATCCTTGGAGGATTCTTTGGAGGAATTCCTGAAGAATTCCTGTAGAAATCCGTGGAAGAATTGGACGAATCCCCGTGGAAATTCCTGGAGAAATTCTCGAAAAAATCCCAGAAAGTGTCCCCGGAGAAATTTCTGGAGGAATTTTCGGATTAATCCCCGGAAGAATTCCTGGATGAATCTATAGTAGGAATTCTTGAAGAAATTCCCGGGGGAATTCCAGGAGGAGTCCCCTGGGGAATTTCAGAAGCAGTCCTCGGAGGAGTTCCTGGAAAAATACCCGGAGTAATTCCTGGACAAATCCCCGATGGGAGTTCTCGGAGGTTTCCCCGGTACAAAATCGGGGAGGATCCCCAGTTGGTAATTCCTGGTGGAATTTTTTGTCGAGCATTCTTGGAGGAATCCACTGCAGGAATTCTTCGAAGAATTCTTGTTGAGAATTCCAGATGGAATCCGCGGAAGAATTTCTGGAGATATCCAAGGAGGAGATCCTTAAGGACTTCCTGAAGAAATTACTGGAGAAATTTCCCAACGAGTTCTCAACTAGAATTCCTTCAGGAATTCCCACAGGTGATTCCTCCAGAAATTCCCGCCGAAGAATTTTTCAGAAATTACTCCTGGCATTCTCCTAGGAAATCCATCAGGAATTCCTCCATGGATTCCTTCGGGAATTCCTCCTGGATTTTTTTCCGGGGACTCCTAATAAAATTCCTCCTGAATTTCTCGTGGAATTCCTTCGCGAATTTCTCCAGAAATTCCTACTATTGATTTTTCCTGGAATTCTTCCGGGTATTCCTCCAGCATTTTTTCTGGGATTTTTCCAAGAATTCCGTTGGGGATTCCTCCAGGTATTTCTCCAGCAAATTTTTCAGGCTTTCTCCAAGAAATTTCGCTGGGGATTACTCACAGGATAACTAAAGGAATTCCTCCGGAGATTCCACCAGGAATTGCTCCTAGGCTTCCCTCAGAAATTTCCTAGTAGATTCCACGAGGAATTCCAACTGGGGATTCCTCCAGAAATTCCTACATGTAATTCCTCTTGGAATATCCACCGGGAATTCATCCACGAATTCCCACAAGAGATTCCTCCAGATATTCTTCCGGGGATTCCATCAGGAATACCCAACGAGAATTCCTCCAGGAATTTCCAACGAGAATCCCTCCAGGAATTCAAACAGGGATTCCTCCAAGAATACCCGACGGGGATTCCTCCAGGAATTCCCACCAAGGAAACCTCCAAGAATTCCCAGCGGGGATTTGTCCAGGAATTCCTCCAGGGATTTTTCTGATGTAATCCCCATAAGAAATTCTGGAGATATCCAAAGAGGAGTTCCTGGAGAAATTGCCTGAGAAAATCGAAATGAAATTCCAGGAGAAATTCCCGGAGTAATTCCTGGAGTTATACACAGCGGAATTCCTGGGAGAATCCTCGAATAAAACTGCTGAAGGAATACTCGGAAGAATTCCTGGAAGAATCTATAGTAGAATTCCAGGAGGCATTTGTAGAGGCTGAATTCATAATGATATTCCTGGAGAAGTTCCCCGAGGAATTCCTGAAGGAATCCCCGGCGGAATTTCTGGAGTCATCCACTGCAGAATTCCTGGGAGAATCCATGAAAAAATGCTGGAGGAATACTCGGAGGAAGTCCTGGAGGAAATTTTATTAGGAATTCCTGGAGAAACTCCCGGATGAATACTTGGAGAAATTTCTAGAGGATTTTTCGGAGAAATTTCCGAAGGAATTCCTGGAAAAAATCCCGTAGGAATTCCTGTGGTTATCCCCGGAGGAATTTCTGGGAGAATCCCCGATAAAAGTTCTGGAGGAATCTTTAGTAGGAATTCCTGGAGGAAATCCAAAAGAAGTCCTCGGAGGAATCCCTGAAGGAGTTCCCGCAGGTATACCAGGAGGAGTTCCCGGAGAAATTCCAGGAGGAATCCCAGAAGGAATCCATGAAGGAATTCCTGAAGGATTTCATGGAGGGTTTCCGGGAAAAATCCCTGGAGGAATTCCTGGACAAATCCCTGAAAAAATTCCAGGACAAATTCAAGGAAGAATTCCCGGAGGAAATCCTGAAGCAAATCTCGGAGAAATTCCAGGTGGAATTTCTGGGAGAATCCCTGAAAAAAATGATGTAGGAATACCCGAAGGAATTCCTGAAAAAAACTATAGTAAAAAACCCTGGAGAAATTCCCGGAGGAATTCCTGGAGTTATCCCCAGAGAAATCTCTGGGAGAATCCCAGAAATGCTAGATGAATACCCGAAGGAGTTCCTGAAAAATCTATAGTTGGAAATCCTGGAGAAATTACAGACGAATTCCTGAAGCAATTCCCGGAGGAATTCCAGAAAGAGTTCCCGTAGGGATTCCTGGAGTTATCCACAGCGGAATTCCTGGGAGAATCCTCGAAAAAAAAAATGCTGGAGAAATACCCGGAAAAATTCCTGGAAGAATCTATAGTAGAATTTCAGGAGGCATGTCTAGAGAAATTCCCGGCTGTATTAATAAAGATATTCCTGGAGATTTCTCCTGGAGGAATCCCCGGAGGAATTTCTGGAGTTATCCACTGCGGAATTCCTGGGAGAATTCCTGAAAAAATGCTGGAGGAATATCCGGAGGAATTCCGGGAGGAAATTATATTGGGAATTCCTGAAGAAACTCCCGGAATAATACCTGGAGAAATTTCTAGAGGATTTTCCGCAGAAATTCCCGAAGGAATTTCTGTTGAAATTCCCGTAGGAATTCCTGTGGTTATCCCCGGAGGACTTTCTGGGAGAATCTCCGAAAAAAGTGCTGGAGAAATACCTGGAGTAATGTGTAGTAGGAATTCCTGGAGGAAATCCAAGAGAAGTCCACGGAGGAATCCCTGAAGGAGTTCCCGGAGGTATTCAATTTCCCGGAGAAATTCCAGTTGGAATCCCTGAAGGAATCCATGGAGGAATTCCTGGAGGATTTCACGGAGAATTGCCTAGAAAAATCTCTGGACAAATCCCGGGTGGGAATTCTTGGAAATTTCCTCGGTGGGAATTCCTGGAGGAATCCTTGTCGGGCATTCCTGGTGGAATTCCCTATGGAAATACTGAATGAATCCCCTGTGGAAGTTTCTGGAGGAATTTCCTGATGATTTCTGGAGAAAACCAAGGAGGAGTTCCTGGAGGAATTCCCGGACAAATTCTAGGTCAAATTCTAGGAGAAATTCCCGGAGGAATTCCTGAAGCAATTTTCGGAGGAATTCCAGGAGGAGTCCCGGAAGAATTCTTGGAGGAATCCTCAGAGGAACTCCTGAAGCATTTCCTGCAGTGGTTCCCGGCTGAATTCCTGTAAGAATTACCGGAGAAATTTCTGGGAGAATCCCCGAAAAAAATGCTGTATACCCGTAAGAATTCCTGAAAAAATCTATAGGAGAAATTCCCGGAGGAATACCTGGAGAAATTCCTAGAGAAATTCCCGGAGGGATTCCTGGAGATATCCCCAGTGGAATTTCTGAAGAATTTCCTGCAGGAATCCCTGGAGGGAGGAATATCTGAAAAAATCACCAGTGGGAATTCCTAGAGGAATTCTCGTTGGGTATTCCTGATGGAATCCCCGGAAGAATATCTGGAGGAATCTCTTATGGGAATTCGTGGAGGAATTCCCGGTGGATATTCCAAGAGGAATTACATGTGGGAATTTCTGGGGGAACCCTGGTTGGAATTCCTGATGGAATCCACTACAAAATTTCTGAGGGAATCCTAGGAGCAATTCCTGGTGGAATCTCCGGAGGAATTTCTTTAGTATCCTGTGAGTTATCCCCAGCGGAATAACTTGCATGCCCGAAAAATTTACTGGAGAAATACTTGAACGAATTCCTGGGAAAATCCCAAAAAAAAAAATGCTGGAGGAATACCCGGAGGAGTTCCTGGAAAAATCTATGTAGGAATTTCTGGAGAAATTCAGGAGAAATTTTATTAGGAGTCCCTGGAAGAATTCCAGGAGGAATTCTCGAAAAACTCCATGGAGGAATTCCTGAAGGACATCCTGGAAGAATGCCAGGAGGAATTTCTGGAAACATTTTCGGTGGGAATTCCTGGAAGAATCACCGGAAGAATATCTGGAGGAATCATTTGGGGCAATTCCTGGAGGAATCCCTGGAGGGATCCCCTGTGAAATTCCTAAAGAAATCTTAGGAGCAATTCATGGAGATATACTCAAGGGAATTCCTGTAGTTTTCATGTGAGTTATCCCCAGCGGTATTTCTTGAAGAAAGCCCGAAAAATTTGGTGGATTCCTAGAAGAATCCGCGGTGAAAATGTCTGATGAAATCATCGATGAGAATTCCTGGATAAGGAATTCTTTGAAAAATTCTTGGTGGAAATTCCTAGAGGAATCCTTGGTGGAAATTCCTGGACGAATATCTCTATTGAAAGAATTTCCAAAGGGGTCTTCTGGAGAAATCCTTAGAAGGAATCCTTCGTGAATATTCCTGGAGGCATCCTTGGAAAGAACTGCTAGTCCAGTCCTGATCACTGTTCTTGTTCTTCATTTCCTTCCTAGAAGCTTCCAGTAGTTTCTCCCAGGGAATTCCCCAGTAGTTTCTTCCGAAAATACCACTACCAATCCGCAATTTCTGTAAGGGAATCTGCGCCAATAATTCCTCCGATAAAGAATCCACAAAATTTTAGCAGCCGCTGCAATTGTTGTTTACGTCTGCAATTTGTCGATCAAATTAGCCTACGCCCTCTTTGATGAGCTGCTCGGTTGTTGCAGATCATTAACTTATCGTGTAACGTGACACCACCGGTGCAACTCATCAAATAAACGATAGGTTCAATTAACAACTCGCCTCTGATGTCCTGCTAGCGATACGGATATTTTTCACAGCGTAAACAAACAAATGCTATGGTTGCCATGTACAATAAACGCTGTGTGTGAATCCGAGCAAAGCGAGTTGCTCAGAGTTACTCAAAAGCAACTCATGATCAGTCTCGAGAGCAAAAGCTGTCTTCCCCCTTGTTTATGAACAGTCCGTAATACCTCAGACAGACATGTGATACGAGTGTGATACACGTACAACGGCACGCAGTGTCATAATATTCTAACAGGACTGACTTGAACAGAGAGAATTATCAGTATGGCACTCGTTTCAAGCGCAATTATACAGTGATTACTTTATCACATGTGTGTCGTGTCATAAGTATAACACAAACCTGAACAATTTTGTATTAGGTACACCCAATATTTCACAGTTATGCATTGAGGCCTAAGGCTCAAATATCCATCATTCAGTCATCATTTTCATTTATTTAGTTAATATCAAATTCATGATAATACTGAATCAACAATTTGCCGCCATAATACTCGATTTGCAGCTGCAGCTCTCCAACGTCGGTCACGCCCAACACTCGCCAGATCACGCTCCACCTGGTCCTCCCATCGTGCTCTCTGCGCTCCACGCCTTCTTGTACCAACCGGATGGTTAGCAAACACCAACTTTGCAGGGTTGTTGTCCGGCATTCTTGCAACATGCCCTGCCCATCGTATCCTTCCGGCTTTGGCCACTTTCTGGATGCTAGGTTCGTCGTAAAGTGCAGCGAGCTCGTGGTTCATCCTTCTCCGCCACACACCGTTCCACTGCACGCCGCCGAAGATCGTCCTTAGCACCCGTCGCTCGAAAACTCCGAGTGCTTGCAGGTCCTCCTCGAGCATCGTCCATGTCTCGTGTCCGTAGAGAACCACCGGTCTTATTATAGCGTCTTGTACATGGTACATTTGGTGCGGGGGTGAATCTTTTTGACCGCAGTTTCTTCTGGAGCCCATAGTAGGCACGACTTTAACTGATGATGCGCCTTCGTATTTCACGGCTCACGTTATTGTCAGCCGTTAGCAAGGAACCGAGGTAGACGAATTCTTCTACCACCTTGAAAGTATCCCCGTCTATCGTAACTTTGCTGCCAAGGCTTGTCCTGTCTCGTTCAGTCCCACCTACCAGCATGTACTTAGTCTTAGCCGCATTCACCACCAGTCGTACCTTTGCTGCTTCACGTTTCAGGCGGGTGTACAATTCTGCCACCGTTCTAAATGTTCTAGCAATAATATCCATGTCATCCGCAAAACAGACAAATTGGCCGGATTTCGTGAAGATCGTACCCCGGCTGTTGAGCCCGGCTCGTCGCATAACACCTTCCAAGGCGATGTTGAATAGTAGGCAGGAAAGTCCATCACCTTGTCGTAGTCCCCGTCGAGATTCGAATGAACTGGATAGTTCACCCGAAACCCTTACCGTCCATCGTTGCTCTCATCAGTCTGGTAAGCTTCCCGGGAAAGCTGTTCTCGTCCATGATTTTCCATAGCTCTGTGCGGTCGATACTGTCGTATGCCGCCTTGAAGTCGATGAACAGGTGGTGCGTTGGGACCTGGTATTCACGGCATTTCTGGAGGATTTGCCGTACGGTGAAGATCTGGTCCGTTGTCGACCGGCCGTCGATGAAACCGGCTTGGTAACTTCCCAGGAACTCATTTACTTTAGGTGAAAGACGACGGAAGATGATCTGGGATAGCACTTTGTAGGCGGAATTCAAAATGGTGATCGCTCGAAAGTTCTCACACATTATCTCCACTCCTCCGGTAGCTGTTCGGTTTCTCAGATCTTGACTACTAACTGGTGCAGACAGGTGGACAACTTTTCCGGGCCCATCTTGATGAGTTCTGCTGCGATACCGTCCTTACCAGCCGCTTTGTTGTTTTTGAGCTGGTTGATGGCATCCTTAACTTCCCTCAGCGTGGGAGTTGGTTCGTTCCCGTCCTCTACTGCACCAACATAGTAATTTCCTCCGCTGCCTTGGTCCTCCGTGCCTACATTCTCTTCGCCATTCAGGTGCTCGTCGAAGTGCTGCTTCCACCTTTAGATCACCTCACGTTTGTCCGTCAGGAGGCTCCCGTCCTTATCCCTGCAGATTTCGGCTTGCGGCACGTAGCCTTTGCGGGATGCGTTGAGCTTCTGGTAGAACTTACGCGTTTCTTGTGAACGGCACAGCAGTTCCATTTCCTCGCGCTCCGCTTCTTCCAGGTGTCGCTTTTTCTCCCGGGAGAGACGGGTCTGCTGCTTCCGCTTCTGTCTGTATCGCTCCACATTCTGTTGGGTTCCATGCTGCAGCATTACCGCCCTCGCTGCATCCTTCTCCTCCAGAACCGCTCTGCACTCGTCGTCGAACCAAACGTTTCGTAGACTCCGTTCTACGTACCCGATAGTGCTCTCGGCTGCGTTGTTGGTGGCTGCTTTGACTGTACTCCAGCAGTCCTCTAGAGGGGCTACATCGAGCTCGCCCTCCTCTGGCAACGCTGCCTCGATATCCAGCGTGTATGCTGAGGCAACATCCGGTTGCTTCAGTCGCCCAAGATTGTACCGTGGCGGTCGCCGGTACCGTACATTATTGATAACGGAAAGTTTTGGGCACAGTTTGAACGTCACCAGATAGTGGTCGGAGTCGATGTTTTACCACGATAGGTCCTGACGACGATAATGTCGGAGAAGTACCGTCCGTCAATCAGAACGTGGTTGATTTGCGATTCCGTCTGCTGTGGTGATCTCCAGGTGTAACGATAAGGGAGGCTGTGTTGGAAAAAGGTGTTTCGTATGGCCATGTGTTTGGAGGCGGCGAAATCAATCAGTTGAAGGCTGTTTTGGTTCGTTAGCTGGTGGGCGCTGAACTTTCTAATTGTCGGTCTGAATTCCTCCTCCTGGCCAAACTGAGCGTTTAGGTCACCTAAAATTATCTTGACGTCGTGACTTGGACAGCTGTCGTACTCGCGTTCGAGCTGAAGTTGAAGAATCGGCCCTTGATCCCCAACCTGCACATTCTTTCGTTGATCGGCCACAAACAGATCACGCGCCTATGCATGTCGCCCATGACGATAAAAGGTGTTCCCAGCTCACGTGTGTTACCGCAACTTTGGTAGATGGTATGATTACCTCTGAACGTTCCCACTATGGATCCTGTCCAACACACCTCCTGCAGCGCTGCAGTCCTTCAGTAGATCGGCGAGTATACGGGTGCTCCCAATGAAGTTGAGAGATCGGCAGTTCCACGTAACGAGTTTCCAATCGCAAGTCCTTTTTGTTCGCTGGGGGCGTTGTCGTTGGTCTCGGTTCTTATTGTAATGTTGCTGATTTTCCGTTACAATGGTTTCTTACGGCTAGCTCGTAGGGCCTGACACCAACCTCATACTTTTCGGAGCACCATAGTGCACTGTTGAGCTTAGAGTTCTTTCCTGGCACTCGGACGTTGATCAGCCGCCCGTAACATGGGGATCAGACGCTGTTGTAAACCGCTCCTCCTGAGGACAGACGCTCAGGTTTGCAGAAGCAAACCCTCCCTTCCCTGTCAGCCTAAGACCAAAGTTCCCACCGGGGTTGGTTACCCGATCTTCTCTAATGTTGCTAGCAGTCCGGCCGGTACCACGCGGAGATAGGAATAGGAGCTGCTGGGCAGAGGCTAGTGATCTCAATGGGATCTATATTTCGCGAATAACTCAGCCTTTACCGTGCCCGGTCCAGGATGTATCCCTGCTTATATCCTTGTGGTAATATTGCTTTCTAGGCGAATTCTATCGTGTTCGGTATCGCGTACTAGCATGTTCTTTGTTTTTGACGCTCTCATCACCAGTCTACAGTTGGTGCTTCGCGTTTGAAGCGGGTGTTCTGCTGTGCCATCGTTCGGAAAGTTCTGGCGATAATATCTATGTCGTCCGCAAAGCATACATATTGAACAGATTGAATGAAAATCGTACCGTGATTTCGGGTGAAATTGATCACTTTTCACAGTTTTTGGCTTCTAATTTTTGAATAGTTATTGATATGGTCGCACTAAATGCTTTAAAACAAGTACGATCACGGTTTTCATCAGTCAACCAGGTTGAAACTTTTACTGCAAATCATTTTATTGCAATAAATATCATTTAATATAAAAAATCAGAAAATTTTAGTTTCGGGGTGAAATTGATCAGTCAATGAAATGTCTTTGTAAGTGCTGGAAATAAATTTTCCATCTGAATTATCCACCCCAGAATTCGAAAAGCTTTGTAAAACTTATACATGTTTAATAAATTCTAAATTATTTAAATTTAAAGTTTAATAAATCTAACGAAAACGCCTAAAAGTATGCAATTTCCATAGTAGACAAGTCATTACTTTAGGAAAAGTACAATTTTATGCATAAATATCAAAATTTACAAAACTTTTGATGACGAAATCGGTTTTAGCGAACACTTGGCAGCTATGAACATTCATTCGAATATTCATTAAATGTGCGATACAGCTACAGTAACAAAAGTTAGAAAGTGTCTTTGAAAATCGCCAAACACGCAGTTTCGGAAAATATTAAATTTTATAAGAAATATGTGGCTAATTATTTTTTTTTACTTAATCATTTATTTTAGGCTCATGCGCCACAGGCATAACGGAGCCGAATTCAGTTAAAACTTTTTACAATTTAGTGTTTTTGACTTATAAACTATGTTAGTTTTGGGGAACCGTAAAACTCGCGGTTTGGTCGAGGTTATGGGGAACAAAAATATTTGAGGAAAGGATAGGATGATGGGGGCTTTCCGTTGACACTTGGCAGCATGTTGCGGCGTATTGCTGCTGGTCAAACGTAGAGTGGACGAACAACCTGTAACGATACAAACAAACGATTTTCGGAGGGATACGAGGTGGACAAGTGGAGCAACAAGACTGGGATGTCAAATTAAGACACGAGGTGGACAAGTGGAACAACAAGACGGGGGTATCAAACAAAGACTTCAGCTTGTTTAAGAAAGTCGTGCACAAGCTTCATGTACTCAAGATCAAGTCTACCCAACACATCTCTAATGTCTTCTTTTTCTGGTTTTCCTCGGGCCCTTAGGGATGCACATAAATCGGATCTGGCAATACCGTATTCTGGGCATTCCCACACAACATGGTTGATATCTTGATAGCCTGCACCACAGCTACAGCGATTGCTATCTGTGAGCCCTATTCGATAGAAATGCTAGCCCAGAGAGTAGTGATTGGACATAAGTCGACACATTATCTTGATAAAATCTCGACCTATGTCCAACCCCTTGAACCATGACGTCTTCGATACCTGTGGGAGAATTGAATGCAACCACCTGCCCAATTCCCCTGCATCCCATTTTTGTTGCCAACTGACCAAGGCATGCTGACGAGCAATTGAAAAAAATTCATTAAAGGCGATATGACGGTCATAAATATCGCCTTCCATAGCGCCCACCTTGGCGAGCGAGTCCGCTTTCTCATTGCCCGGGATCGAGCAATGCGAAGGGACCCAAACCAAGGTGATATTATATGCTTGATTCGATAAAGCACTCAGACTTGATCGTATTTCGCTTAGGAAATACGTGGAGTGCTTCACCGGCCTCATTGAGCGAATAGCCTCAATTGAACTGAGACTATCCGTAAAAATGAAGTATTGATCAGAGGGAAGAGAGGCAATTCGCTCTAATGCGTAGTGTATAGCCGCCAATTCTGCGACATATACTGAGCAAGGACTTTGAAGTTTATGGGCGGCGCTATGAAGCTCATTAAATACGCCAAATTCAGTGGAATCATTTGTTTTTGAGCCGTCAGTGAAAAATCTCTTGTCGCAACTGACATGACCAAACTTGCTTGCAAAAATTTTTGGGATGTGCTCCGATCGGAGCGGATCTGGGATTCCACGGATTTCTTGCTTCATGGTCAGATCAAAACCTATAGTGGAATTGGAGAAGTCTGGGAAGCAATCGCGGTTGAGAACATTCAAGGAAGGGTTAACCTCCAGAGTCATGTACGAGTAGTACACTGTCATAAATTTTGTTTGATGAAGACGTTCGATTAGCTTTTCAAAATTTTCAATTACCAATGGATTCAGCACCTCACAGCGAATGAGGAACCTTAGCGACAATTCCACGAAACGATCTGATAAAGGGAGTACTGCTGCTAGTACCTCCAAACTCATTGTGTGCGTCGAGTTCATGCAGCCTAACGCGATCCGAAGACAACGATACTGGATACGCTCTAGCTTCAGGATGTGTGTTTTCGCGGCGGACTGAAAGCAAAAGCTACCGTATTCGAGAACCGACAGTATCGTTGTCCGATAAAGCTTTATCAGATCCTCCGGGTGGGCTCCCCACCATGTTCCGGTGAGTGTGCGCATGAAGTTGATTCGTTGTTGGCACTTCTGATACAGATATTTAATGTGCTTTCCCCAGGTACCTTTAGAGTCGAACCAGACCCCTAGATACATATGCGAAAGAGCTTGAGTGAGTTCCTTACCCAAAAATTGAAGCTCTAGATCTGCTGGATCACGCTTCCTAGAAAAGACAACTAACTCAGATTTCTCCGGGGAGAATTCGATACCCAGCTTTACAGTCCAAGCAGACAAATTGTCCAAAGTATCTTGCAATGGTCCTTGCAGATCTTCCGCCTCTGGTCCGGTGACAGAAACCACGGCGTCGTCCGCAAGCTGTCGTAGCGTGCAATTTTCCACGAGACATTCGTCAATGTCTCTGACGTAAAAGTTGTAAAGAAGGGGGCTTAAGCATGAGCCCTGGGGGAGACCCATGTAACTAATTCGTGAAGTTGCCGAGGTTCCATGAGAGAAAAACATGTGTTTCTCAGACAACAAATTGTACAAGTAGTTGTTTAGAATCGGAGAAAGTCCACACTCGTGGAGTTTGTCTGAAAGGACATCAACGCAAACTGCATCAAAAGCCCCCTTAATATCCAAGAATACGGAGCCCATTTGCTCTTTTTGAGCGTAGGCCAGTTGAATCTCTGAAGAAAGCAGCGCCAGACAATCGCTCGTTCCCTTGCACCTGCGGAAACCAAATTGAGTATCTGATAGAAGGCCGTTCGATTCAACCCATGTGTCGAGCCGATGGAGAATCATCTTCTCTAGCAGCTTCCGTAAGCACGACAACATCGCAATAGGACGGTACGAGTTGTGATCCGACGCGGGCTTTCCGGGCTTTTGGATGGCAATAACCCTCACTCGTCTCCAGTCATCCGGAACAGTGTTGCTCTCCAAGAATAGATTGAACAAATTCAACAAGCGCCTCTTTGCGACGTCTGGGAGGCTTTTAAGCAAGTTGAACTTTATTCTATCCATTCCTGGGGCAGAGTTGTTACATGACAGAAGCGCGAGTGAGAATTCTAACATCGAAAAAGGTGAATCCATCGCATTCCTTTCGGGTGGATAACGACGAATATTCGATTGCACTTGGACCGAATCCGGACAGACTTTCTTTGCGAATTCGAAAATCCATCGAGGCGAGCTTTCTCGATCCTCATTAACCGATACAGCGTTGCGCATTCTCCTTCCTACCGTCCAGAGAGTCCGCATTGACGTCTCCCGCGATAAGCCGTTGACGAAATTCCTCCAATAACCACGTTTTTTCGCCTTTACGAGGTTCTTGAATATCTCGTCAAGAGAGGAATACCGCTCGTAGTTCTCCCGTGTACCGCGCTTCCGATAGGTTTTAAACGCGGCGGATCTTTCGCGATAGGCTCCGGATGTGGCTAATTATCTGTAAAACATGTAAACTCATCATTCAATAACCCTTGAGCCAGATGATGGTCATTTTCTACAAATTGTTTTGAGTTCAAAGTTATATTTTTAACAAATAAAAATTGCCCTCACGTCGATCAATTTCACCCCACTGATCAATTTCACACGAAATCACGGTACCCCGGCTGTTGAGCTCGGCTCGCTGCATTGCATTTTCCAGAGCGATCTTGAAAAGTGGGTTTACGAATCCGTCACCTTGTCGTAGTCCCCAGTGAAATTCAAATGAGCGATATCCCAGGAAAGCTAAATTTGTAGTCAATGAATGCGTTAGTGATGTGTTGGGACCTGATATTCGCGTAATTTCTGTAGCTTATGCCGTACGATGTAGATCTTGTCCGCTGTCGACCAGCTGTCCATGAAGCCGGCTAGATAACTTCCTGCGAATTGATTTGTTTTAGGTGTATCGGGTAGATTACCCCTTGCCTGCACTCTTGCGGTAGCTATTTGGTTTCCCAGATCCTAAATATCATGCGATGCAGCCAGGTAACCAACTTACTTGAGCCCATTTTGAGTTTCGCTGCGATACCGTCCTTACCAGTTGCATTATTGTTTGTATCATTAACTGAATTATATCCTGAACTTCTCACAGTGTGGGAGTTGGATCATGTGTGTCTTATGCTATACTGACGCAGTCGTTTCCTTCATCGCTTTGCTCTACCGTGCCTACGTTCTCCATGCCATTCAAGTGCTTATCAAAATGCTGCTTCCACCTTTTAATCACCTAACTTCCGTTCAGCAAGAGGCTCCCATCATTATCCCTGCATATTTCAACTAGCGGAACGAATCCATTGCCGGATGCTTTGAGCTTCTGGTAGATTTATTCGTGGGGAAGTGAGGTAGGAACTTGTTGGCACTAGAGATGTATTGGACGCTCATTCCAGGTTTTTAACTTGCCATTTTGCAGGTCTTACACGATCTACAATATGATTTTATATACTGTTGATACTTATACATTCGATTGATGCTTTAATTTTTAGAAATGGACCGATTGAAATATGCCAATTAGATTCTGTTAAGGTATTTCTCAAGAATATAAGTGAAAAGTACAACCGCATAGGTTATGAAATCCATTATGAAATATGAAGTACATTGTATTATTCAATGAGCCTATAGTGTGCGGTAATAGTGATGGATAAATAATGCAAATACTAATGTCAGGTTGCTTCTGTTCTGAATAACTGTGCTCGATGGGGGGATGCACAGTTGAATAAGTGATGAATTTATCGGAAGGCAAATGAAAGACTTGAAAGGGATATAATTTGAATGTATAATCAGCGGTTTTCGATATCACTCAGCTAGAAGAAAGTATCTTTCTTTCATTTTATGCAATCTTAATATGCAAGATTGTAAAACCAGAATAAAAAGCTTTCAAGACCCCTTCCACACCTTGGCAGAGTGAGAAATACATAAAAGTGACGTTAACGCCTATTCTGGTACGAAATCAATGCTGGTAATCAATGGCATCATTTTTCGAATAGGGGAACCGTAGACGTCATCAATCCTAGGTTAATCTTCAACACTAATCAGAAATACCATTGGCACCTTCCCTGGCGTTTCAAAATATTTCACATGTTAAAACGAATCGCTCTTTTCGTGCTAGTAGTGTAACTGTTTTCGGAAATGATTTAGGGTTTTCTTTTCCCCTTCACAGACTTCTGCAGTAGCCGACGGTGCTTCCAGCAGCATTGATCCAAACATCCAGAGGATAACGGATCACAAGATGAAGCATCCAAACTGATACTTTCCCTCGAAAATAAGACAGTAACAACACCTCATAGAAATGTAAGCATTGCTATCAGCATGGGATGATCTTATACAGATATAATTTATGTTCGCCTTTAATCGCCATTGACAGGCTTGTTCGTCGTACGTACGGATCCCACATGACTTAATCAAATGGGCACTACTGAAAGAAGGATTAGGGATACCGCTGCGAGAGGGCTGATTTTGGTTCACAATTTTATGTGCATTATGAAGAAAGCCTACTGCATCGCCAGACACAGGAGGGAATGGTTCAATGAAGAAAGTAATGAGTTGGCGCCTACCTGCGGGTAGTTTTATGGCTCAAAGGCGTGAAATTGTAAGGGTGGCCACACAATGGTGTCAATAATTTATGTGGTGAGGCAATCGTAAATGTGTCATTTTCAGTAGTTTCTATGACTAGAAATTTGAAGATGACAACGATAGTAGAAATATGGCTGCAAGATACCGTAATCTGGAGGGAAGTTGATCACTTTTCCTCTGTTCATTTCAATAAAATCAGGTACAAAGTATATGATTCCAAACAAATATTTTTCAAACATGTCAATTTCCTTAAACGAAATTCTTACGAGAAACTGCTACATTTTGTAAAAAATGTTCATATGCCCAAATTTGAAAACTTTCAATCCGGGGTGAAGTGGATCAACCAATGACATAACATTCTAAGATTAGAAAATTATTAAACGAACTAAATTTGATGATGCTGAATCTGAATAAGTTCTGAATAAGACAGACTTCTACCTAGTTTTAATACACATCCAAAAAAGTCGATATTTTTTAACTGTAAAATCTGACTCAATTGGCACTCAAGCCTTCGAAAGTTCTTCTATTGAAACAGAATTGTAGCGTCCTCAGCGGTTCAAGCCTTGAACTTCAAGGACGTGGATCGCATAGCGATCAACTGCACCCCGCTGATCAACTACCCCCCAGATTACGATACGAAGCTGGAATGAAACATTGGATTAACCTGATTGAATCTGCTGGTAGAGTCGCCCTATATGGGCCGATGTGATGAGCGCACGGGTATTTAGTAAGACCACGCTGAGAGTGGATGGTTCGACTCCCCGATTGGTCCAGATACTTTTCGTAAATGAAAATTTCCTTGTGCATAAAGTATCTTTGCGTCTGTCACATGATAGACGCATGCAAATGGTTATTGGCCGAGAAAGTTCTCAGTTATTAACTGTGGAAGTGCTCATTGAACACTAAGCAGTTAATAAGTAATTTTAGTCCAATTTCGGACGATACATCAAGAACAAGAAGAATAAGAAGAGTAAGCCCATGACGAAATTATGCAAAAGTTATGTTTGTGTTATGTTATGTTATGTTTGTGCACAGCGCGATCCCGGACAATCCAGGATTGAGAATCATATTAAAGTCACTTTCCCCAGAATGTCCCGTTTCCCCGAAAACCAGTTCACCGAATCACCCGTTTTCCCAAAATGAGTATAGATTCAGCGAAATAAACTAACGAAAATCATCGAAATGACATAATCATTTTGATTTCCTAGAAACACATTGCAGGTACCGCTAAGAATTGCATTGTACATACTGCATAACAGATGATTCGGGGAAATGGGTTGTTCAGGGAAAAGTGCCATTGGAGGATACGACAATCCTAGCGACACTCAGTTAAAATGGCACAACCGGCTTTGCCAGCTCTTAGCTAAGGGCTGTTCATAAACCACGTAGACCGAATTTTGTTCATCTCAGACCTCCCCCCTTCCCCCTCGTAGACTTTCATCCGTACGTGGTTTATGAATGGCCCCTTAGTAACAATAATTAATTATTTCCTGAGTCTAATTGCATAATCCATTCCATATTTCTTAATCCTCAGCTACCAACATCATCGACCAGTGTTCAGCTGTATTTAAAATTTCTACCTCAACGGTCAACGGACATACACATTCGAAACAATTGGGAAGAACATGGAAATTTGCGTGTTTTCTGGTAGTTAGTGCCGGTCAAGGTGTGTGTTCCTCCATATACAAAGTGTTAGGCAAGAGGTTTTTCTCTTTTCCGTAAAACAACGCGTGCCATCGTTTCGTGTAAATACGTGACAACCGTTCTACTGCCGAAAAAAGTGTTCATCAGCGTAATTGACTGCCTTAGTGATAATGATATGGTTAACACGGACTACGGAACCGTATTTTTAACAAAATAGTGTAATCTAGCCGGAATGAACAAATGGACAGAGCGTCGGTGACAGTGATCGTGGGACAGTGTAGTGAGTGGGAGATATGCGTGAACAAAAAAGAAGCAATGTGGCCTGGCTGTGATAAGGGTGGAACTACTGTCAAGGCCGACGCAGCTTGCCATAGCCAACAGGAAACGTTGGCCGATATCGAGCACATTTCGACAATTGCCGGATCGCTCGGCAGCATTGGAACTATTTCTCAAGGTCCTGACGGAGATCCTGTCTATGAAACCGACCATACTGACCTTAACTCCGAGTACGATGAAGTGGAGTTGCGCAAGGAACTGATGAAAGACGTGAGTACTGTCACCTGCGTTTTCGTTTTGTTTCTATTTATGTTTTATATATCTTTCTATACGCTGTTGTATAAATTGTTAGCATATTAGTTAGGTACCTACCCATCAACTATTTTATGAACTTTTTTTTCTATTTCACAGAAATGGCGTCAACTTTTCAATGCGGTGAGTGCTGTTAATAATCATTTTATATTTCATACTGACACCACCGACTTCATCTTTCCAGTTCGATCCGGAAGGCTTCGGTGAGATTCCGGTTGATGACTTCATCGAAGCCCTCAAATCGCCGGAGTTTCTGGCCAATGTACCGCCCAACAAGCGGGACATTCTTTACGATCGTGCCTTGAAGGCTAAAACCTCCAAGGCGGAAGCGATCTCGTTCCAGGATTTCGTGAATGTGGTGAGTAACCAGTGTTTAACTCTTAAAATTGTTTCAAATGCATTGTGTGTGTTCTGCTGCAGTTATCTGCAGCAGCGCACTGTGGTCATAAAAAATACCCTCCACAGTGAGAGCATAAGTAGTGTACCGGGAACATTCGGTCGCCGGGAGACTGAAAAACACAGAACACTGTGTGATCGGCCTACGGCCGGCTTCGACAGGCCTGGGAGCTACAAAAAAATAAATATTCGTTGTCGTCGACGGAGGTGATATAACAGACGATCGAATAATTGAGAGATGAAAGTAGCAGGACACTTGGGGACCAAACAGTTTCTCACGCCACATTTTACGACTTTCCTGTCGTCTGTCCTTTATTCTGTTGTTGTTTTTTGTATGCTTTTGGGAAGCGGGTTTAGAAGATTGGTCATAACAGCTTAACTGTGATTTGACCAAGTGGATTGGAGGTTTTCTCATGTTGTTTTTCAATTATCTCATCCTGGGTAACTTTTTTGTAAAACAAAAAAAAAGGTTTTAACAATGTATCTATTACAATTTTGTGATTGAAAATTTGATATGAACATATGTACATAAGTATACTTACCTTACCGATCAGGCTAAGGCCGGGGTGGCCTCTGCAGTACATAGTAGCCGTCTCCATTCCACTCGGTCCATGGCTTTTTGTCTCCAGTTCCGCACTCTGCGTAGTGTCCGCAGATCGTCCTCCACTTGGTCGACCCACCTAGCTCGCTCCGCTCCACGTTTTCTAATACCGGTCGGACGACTCTCGAGAACCATTTTAGTCGGGTTGCCATCCGACATCCTGGATGACGTGACCCGCCCGTGATATGAACATGTTTTAGATGATTTGAGAATCTTTTTTATTTGTGGAGAATAAGGCCATTCTAATTAATTGCGCCGGAAACCCAGGCATTACTGCTTTGCAGACCTGAACATCTCAAGAGCCCCCGCAATAGCTACTTTTAAGGCCAGGTTCGGAACTCCGTCCGGACCTGCGGCCTTACCTACGTTCCACATCGGTGACTCTCTCCCCATCGCCAGCCCCAGTACCTAGCTGTTCTACGAAAGGAGGTCAAGGACTAGGATCATGACGCGAGAAAAGCCCCTCGATGATCCCCTCCAACATCTCTGGAGATGGCTCTGTAGGACCCATTGCACCTCTCGTCTTGGCCATCACGATCCTTTAGGCATCACCCCACGGATTCGCATTGGCACTCTGACAGAGATCCTCACAGCAGGCCTTTTTGCTTGCCCTTATTCCGGTCTACAGCGCGGCTTTACAGCGGCGTACACCACCCCCGTTCGTTTCGCTCCTCCTCTGATGGTGCTCGCTGCATCCGCCGCATAGCCCGAAGAAGGCACGCGCGGCGCAGTTCCGCAATCGCTTGAATCCAGCAGTAAGCCGGTGGGCTCCCATTTCTAGGGTGGACTCGCCTAGGCATGGTCGTATCGCACGCACGCGAGAGCATCGCTACCAGCTTAGCTTCCACCCTACGAGGGCTTGACCTCTTCCTCTACCCGCTGCCTGCTGTTGTTGTAGTCGATACTGTAGCGAACCGCCAGGTGATCGCTGTGAGTGCAGCTATCGTCTACTTACCAGTTCGTACTACTTGTTAGGGCAGGGTACGAAAAGTAACGTCAATTATCGACTCGGCACTCGTTCTGACTAAAGGCACTCTTGGTACCGACATTAGTCAGGACGACATCTAGTATGGCCAGTGTTTCTGCAGGATCTGGCCCCGCTGGTTCGTGAATCGGCTTTCCCATTCCACGGCCCAGGCATTGAAGGCCGATATTACCACCGGCCTTCGCCCTGTTAGCACCGTCGTCATACAGTCCAACATCTGCGGTTTTTCCGGTACAAGTCATACACATGGGTGGACTCGTGCAGCCTTGTGCCTTATGGCCTTCGGCGCCGCATATCCTACACAGTTTGCTTCTGTCAGGACCTTTGCAGTCCCATGATTTGTGTGCTGGATCCAGAAACCTGAAACAAAGCTCCGGTAGCTCGTGGAATGGCAGATGACATACGTACCAGCCTACATTGATCTTCCCTACATTAACGGACTTTTTTACGCCACTGGTAGCTGAACCAAGGCTAGCTGTATCCCTGCAGCGGTGGCCACCTGCACGTCGAACTGTTGCCGCAGTGCCGTAACGAGCTCCTCCACTTCGGTGACCTCGTCTAGGTTTTTCACCTTCAGAGTCACCTCTTGTGTAAGAGCCCTCACTTCTACCTCTTCACCAAGGACCTCTTCCGCCAAACTTTTGTAGACGGCGCCCTTGAGTTCCTTATCGCGCTTCAGCTGTAGGATCAGGAGTACCTCTGTTACTACGCACGTTGGCTCTCAGATCCACGAGCTTGGCGTCGCTTCGCATCGCCTTCAAGACATCCGAGTACTTAGACTATTCGGTCTTGATGACGAGCGCGTTGCCTTTTTTGCGCTTGGCATCTACTCTTTTATGCCTTGGTATGGCGTCCCTAGCTACTTCTACCGGCGGCTTTGTCTTCTTCTCCTTTCGCTTGACCTTCGTCCAAGGGGGTCCTCCCCTTGGTTCGTCCTACTCTGTGGTTGCTGAAGACCTACCAACGCAGCGGTTGCAACCCCTTCTTCCCAGCTTTTCGGGACGGACCAGCCTTTTCAGGTCCACCCTTCCCAGCTTTCCGGGACACCTGCCTGGAGTCCGACTTGCCGGCATTACTGCCAACCTGCGACGTAAGTATTCGTCTGGCTTTGTTGGCACCGCCAGACAGCTCCTCACCTGACGGCTGCCTCACCCGCTTCTGCGAGTACTTATCACGAGCAGTCGCCTCCGCCATACCTTTTGGATTTCCTGCGAAAGCGGAGGCCTCCGTCTGGGTAGACTCCGTAACCTTTACGGTAGTCAACTTCAAATCCTCGATCGTTTCACCGTAGACTTCGAGCGTAATGTCGTCGGCAAATCCGCCAATCTCCACTCCCACTGGGTACTCTATAACCTCAACACCTCGTCGTACATGACATTCCATAACACCGGACCCAGGATGGAACCTTGCGGGACTCCTGAGGTTATGTGAAATCGTAGACTAGTACGCGATTCTGAAAGTAGCTTTCGAGAATCTTGTACAAGTACTCCGGTATCTCCAGACGACACAAGAGCGACGACGCAAGAGCGCATCGGCAATAGCAGACCAGCTGGCGCTATTAAACGCATTCCTTACATCCAGAGGCACTACCGCGCAGAAGCGAATTCCCCTCCTCTTAGGCTCGAGTGTTTTCTCGGCGGTTTTTGTAACCGACAAGATAGCGTCTACGGTGGACCTCCCCTTCCGGAAGCCGTACTGGTTGCTCGAAAGACCATTTTCGCCCTTGGTGAACCTCAACATTCTATTGAGGATGATCATTTCGAGCACCTTCCCCGCCGAGTCAATCAAGCATATTGGTCTATATGCCGACGGGTCTCCGGGTGGTTTCCCCGCCTTTGGCAATAGTACCAGGCTTTGCCTTTTCCAAGCTTCTGGGAAAACTCCCTCGTCCAGGAATTTCTGCATAGCAGACCTGAACATCTCGGGAGCCTCTGCAATAGCTACTTTTAAGGCCAGGTTCGGAACTCCGTCCGGACCTGGGGCCTTACCTACGCTAAGGGACTTATCTATCCCCGCAAGTTCCACATCGGTGACCCTCTCCTCATCGACAGCCCCAGTCCCCGGCTGTCCTACGAAAGGAGGCCAAGGACTAGGAGGATCATGACGCGGAAAAAGTCCTCCAATGATCCCCTCCAACATCTCTGGAGATTGCTCTGTAGGAGTCACCCGCTATTACCACCGGCCTTCGCCCTTTTAGCACGGTCGTTAAGCGGTCCAGCATTTGCGTGAACCGCTCGATCGGCCACCGCGGAGGCGCATAACAGCTACAGAAGAAGACCCCGTTTACTTTGGCGACCACGAAGCCCTCATAGGTAGTAGACACCAACTCCTGAACGGGGTATTTACCCGTCGTCCATATCGCCGCCATTTTTCTGGTCCCATCCGCGACCCAGTTACCGTTGCCGGTGGGTACTCGATATGGGTCAGATATGATGGCAATATCCGTCTCCCACTCAGAAACCGCCTGACAAAGCAGTTGCTGAGCCGCATCACAGTGGTTCAGGTTCAGCTGCGTTATCTGCACTGTGGTTTGTTATTCACTGCGGCTTTCTTGAACGCCGGGCACTTTGGACCACCCATCGGATGTCTGTTGTTCGAGGTTTTCTCGGTACGGATCATGCAGATGGGCGGACTCGTGCAGCTTTGGGCCTTATGACCTTCAGCGCCACATCGTCTGCACAGTTTGCGCCTGTCGGGGCCTTTGCAGTCCCACGACTTGTGTCCTGGTTCCAGACACCTGAAGCAAACCTCTGGTGGCTCGTGGAATGTCAGGTGACATACACACCAGCCCACCTTTATGCTCCCTACTTTAACGGACTTTTTAACGTCCGCCACAGGTGGCTGAACCAAAGCTATCTATGTCCCTGCTGGCCCTTTCCGTAGCTTAACGGCTGTGGCGGCCACCTGCACGTCGCACTGTTGCCGCAGTGCCGTGACGAGCTCTTTCACTTCGGTGATCTCATCAATGTCCTTGACCTTCAGAGTCACCTCATGTGTCAGAGCCCTCACCTGCACACCCTCACCAAGGACCTCTTCTGCAAGCCTCTTATAGGCGCCGCTTTTGTGCTCCTTCTGGCGCTTTAGCTCCAGGATCATCTCGCCCGTACGATTACGTCTAATACTGCGTACGTCGGCTCCAAGACCCTCAACCTTGGCGTCGCTTCGCATCTTCTTCAAGACGTCCGAGTACTTGGACTGTTCCGTCTTGATGATGATCGCGTCACCTTTCTCGCGCCTGGCACTTGCCCTCCTACGCCTTGGCTTGGCGTCCTGCGCTACTACCTGCGGATTCGCCTTCTTCTTCCTCTTCCCCTCTACCTTCGTCCAAGGTGGGTCCTCTCCTGGGATCGCCCTGCTCTGTGGCTGTTGAGGGCCCACCAGCGGTCGCAACCCCTTGTTCCCATCGTTCCGGAACGGGCCAACCTTTTCAGGCCCACCCTTTCCAACTTTCCGGGAACGCGGGGGTTAGCAACGCCACTATGTACCACTACCTCCTGTTGTTTGTTTTTGGTTTTGACTGCACTTCATTTTTAAATCCCACGAGTTGCACGAGTCCACCACACCAGAGACCTGCATCAACGCGGTTATTATCGAAAAACCCCGGGGGGGTGTTGTCTAGATACCCCACAGGCTCCGCTAACAATCGAGCATCTTTTTCACCCCCTCGATCAGGAGGTGAAGTTGACTACCAACCACTCGATCAAGGTTGTGAAGGCGTGGATGCGGTCCAGGAAACTGGAGCTGACTCACCACAAGACAGAGGTGACGGTTGTTAACAACCTGAAGTCGGAGCAGCAGACGGAGACCAGTGTAGGAGAGTGCACTATCCTGTCAAAGCGCTCCGTCAAACACTTGGGCGTGATGATCGACGATAAGCTTACCTTCGGTAGCCACGTCGATTATGCCTGCAAAAGAGCCTCCACAGCTATTGCGGCACTGTCCCGGATGATGTCCAATAGCTCTGCGGTGTACGCCAGTATACGCAAGCTTCTGGCTAGCGTTGCTACATCCATACTTAGGCCACCATACGCCCGGCGTGGGGCACCACACTAAGTACTAAATCCTACCGACGGAAGCTGGAAAGTACTTACAGGCTTATGTGCCTGAGGGTTGCGAGCGCGTACCGTACCGTGTCACACGACGCTCTCTGCGTCATTACTGGTATGGTGCCTATCAGCATTCTTATCAGTGAGGACATGGAGTGCTTCGAAATGCGCGGCACAAGAGGCATACGCAGGACTGTCAGGATGGCCTCTATGGTCAAATGGCAGCGCGCGTGGGACAGTTCCACCAAAGGAAGGTGGACCCATAGGTTGATACCGAGGGTAGATAGTTGGATTAATAGGCGCCATGGGGTAGTTACATAGGGCCCATATAGCCGAGGCGGTAAACGCACGGGTATTCAGCATGACCATGCTGAGGGTGACGGGTTCGATTCCCGGTCGGTCCAGGATCTTTTCGTAAAGGAAATTTCCTTGACTTCCTTGGGCATAGAGTATCTTCGTGCCTGCCACACGATATACACATGCAAAAATGGTCATTGGCAGAGGAAGCTCTCAGTTAAAAACTGTGGAAGTGCTCATAGAACACTAAGCTGAGAAGCAGGCTTTGTCCCAGTGAGGACGTTACGCCAAGAAGAGGAGAGAGAGAGGAGGGGAAGTTACATTCCACCTGACACAGGTCCTTACAGGTCATGGTTGCTTCCGACAGTATCTACACCGTTTCGGGCATGCGAATTCTCCCGAATGCCCAGTGTGCAATGGTTTAGAGGAAACGGCGGAACACGTTTTGTTCGTGTGCCCGCGTTTTCGCACAATTCGTGACCGCATGCTTGCCACATGCGGGGAGGACACAAACCCGGACAACTTGGTCCAGAGGATGTGTATGGATGAGTTTGGCTGGAACGCCGTTTCAACGGCTATCACCCATATCGTCTGGGAGCTACAGAGGAGGTGGCGCGTGGACTCGGAGAGTGGCTAGTCCAGATGCAGTACAAGAGGTGGTCCAGGGGTTCGGAGTCGGCTTCGTAGGTCATACCGGTGCCCTGCGGTCGAGATCAATCCTTACAGCGATTATGTGGCCGCGGAGAGGAAGTCCCGGTAGCGGTGCTGTCGTGGCGTCAGTCTACTGGGTTGGATCTGAGCCCGCGGTTGGAAAGGGGTTCCCGGCAAGGGTCGGGGTAGGTGAGACCCTGCTGTCTGCAACCTACGGATGCATCTGATAGGGCCTGAAGGGTAGTGATACCCTTCCTTTGCGGGCAGGTCAGATCGGGTTGCATGTGGGCATCAGTTCTTGATGTCCGCTCAGCAGTAGGGCGCGGGCGGGGTTGACCCTGCCCGCCTTCCGAGGACAAAGGGAGTGGCGAGGACCACTCGGGAAACTGGCTAAGCGCCAGCATGCTACCGTGATGGACTCTCCAAAGCGAGTCATCGATGTTCGTTGCTGCAGACTACGCAGCTAACCTTGTGGGTGCGATGTGCACTAGCCACTCTCTGAAGCAATACCTTCTTGGTGGTTCCGGAGAGACGTAGGGTTTGCCGACTATAGGAATGGTTTAGTGGGTACGAAGAGAGAGTAGTCCTGGCTTTTACTTTTGTTGTAGAAGACGGCCTCAGACCTACACTACCCTAACCTTTTGTTAGGGTGTCTGTTGAGCAGATTATCCCCCTATGGTTTAGAAGGAAAAAAAGGGTCGCTTGGCACCTTGGATTGGGATTAGTAGTCATATTCTTAGCCGGCGACTACGCGGTTGACTCGCAAGCGGGGGAAAGGGGTCGTCAGGCCCGGGACTGTTATCCCTGCTGCTGTACTATATACTATTCTACGTTAGTTTGTCGTACAAAATACATAGGGCAGAATTAAAAGGTACGAAACTGATTACACTCATTTGAAGAGGGTATTCTGCTTAGAGGGTTCGAAAAATCGGTACAAGTACAAAATAAAAAAAAATAAATGTTGTGAGAATGCTGACCAACTGTACAACTTGTGTTTGCAAGAAATCCTAAACTAAGCAGAGTTTGTTTCCGTTCGACATCAAGCTAGAAAGAAGAAAAAAAAAACCTTTTAAATTACTTTTAAGCATACATTTTCCTTGGAAGAAATTTGTCAATTGAATTCACATTCACACAAATAAAATCTATCGAACAAAATTCCGGCCCACCTCCGATGAATCTTAATCCTCCCCGTTTCTCGACGAGTCACGTTCGAGGTGTAAAAATCACATTCCGAATCATAATTACTTTGTAACACCACCACCCAAAGACAGAGCATACTTACACGTAGTGACTCCACGGGATTACGACGGCCGGCGGCGGCGGTGCGATACAGACTGACGGTACTTTTTATGCAGTCTGCTGATTGTTCGTTTTTATAGTTGTCCGTCCGTGTTTCATTTTTTGATGTAGGTCAGTTCCTTCCACATAACCATACAGGCAGGTCACGTTGTCGTCCGTCGTCATCGTCGTCACATGGGAGGTTTGTTTGGTTGCATCTTGGGCTGTTTTTTTTTATTATCGTCAACAACACAGGCTAGACCTCTGGGAGAGATGAGGAAGAAGACGAATAAAATGCAATAATTCATGGCCAAATTGAAAAGAAGTTTGGCTTTTCGGCAGGATTCATGCAAAAAGGAGGAATCGAAAATGTGTTCAACCACTTAGAAATGGAAGGAAAAGTTATAAAATTAAGATAACAAAACGTCACGTCTGTACGTGTAGCACACAAAGATAAGAGCTGCAGGACACTTTGTAGGGTTGGTAGTTTTTCATCCATGGAGGAATGTTTACCTTTCGTAATTCTCCCATTTTCCCATAAATAGAGCTGAATTAATTTATATTGGATTTCTGACACCAGTGTCCGTCGTAGTCATCGCCAGCCAGCGCAACGTCCTGGTCGTGTTCGGTGCGGTAATCTACAAAGAGGCTCCTCTCGTTCTTTCTGTCCCGTCGTAGAGGTCTCGACCGCTCGGCCGTAGAGGCACACAATGATCAAACGCTGCTGGATCAACCCCGAACAGCGTCCATGTGCAACCGTAGGTGTCTGGGAGATTACCTGGAGGTCTCCGTCGTTCCGCTTTGTTGCGCTGCTGCCTCACTGTGTGATAATTTATTTTGAAAAATTAAAAGCTAGATGAAAACAAAATATCCGAGTCCGAGCGGGAACCTATTTAGGCACAATTAGCTTTTATGCAGAAGGACAGTTTTATAAATCTGTCAGCAGTAGGAACGGCATTTGTAGGCAGATGCCGCCTTTTTGGGTGCCGTGTCTGCTGGTTAGCCGAACCGGGGAGGTCGCTCAATGTGTACGGCGTTTTGTCTGAAATCTGTGCATCTTTGTGTTGGTTTTCACCGACATGACTGCTGTGTCAATATTCTCGCATGGGTGGTATCAATTTAGAAAAGGAATCACATTTATTTCCTGTTTCATTGAGTTTAGGAAAGCGGGAAACTGTTAATTATGGCTGATGCAGGCTTCAAATTTTGACGACTAATTCTGAATTTATTCGTTTCATCAGATAGAGACATTCAGATAACACAACTTCTATCAATGACAAAAAAATGGCATGCTCAATCATGTGCTAATTATGAAATCATGCTCCAAAAAAATCAGTTCAGTAGAAAATCGTAATAGGCTGTTTTACCTCACGAAAATCTGCCAGGAAAAGGCCTACTTTCCCACATCAAATAAGCAGTGTCGTAATAGTTCATTACAGCACTGGTTTGCGTTGCGTAATGAACCATTACATCACTGTTTTCAGTTTTGCTCAACTTTTTTTTTATTTTTCTGGACGCAGTTTTGAATAATTGTGACAACTGTACAGTATAACCTGTTATGATCAGACTTTCTTAAACATGTCAATGAACATCAGTGTGCAGTTTGATGAAAAAGTTTTGTTAAAAACTATCCTCGATCTACGTACATCACTTGACACATCGTCGCCTTGTTCAATCGTATCTCTTTATTCGGGAATCCGTTTTGTTGTATAATCTGCCATGGCTAGTCTCGATAGATTGTATCATACGCCGATTTAAAATTGATGAACAAGTGATGTGTTGGCACGCTGTATTCGCGGCATTTCTGCTACACCTGGCGGATGGCGTACATCTGGTCCGTTGTAGCACGTTCACGGCAGCATCAAATTCTATCTTATAGGCAGCGCTCAGTAGTGTGATCGCACGATATATTCCGCAATCCAACTTGTCGCCTTTTTTGTAGATGGTACACACAATGCCTTCCATCCATTCCTCCGGTAATACTTCCTCCTTCTGAATCTTGGCAATGACCCAGTGTAGTGCACTCACCAGTGCTTTTCCACCGTATTTTAGAAGCTTGCTTGATAGTTAATCTGCTTTAGCGGCCTGCTTGTTTTTCAAGCGGCCAACGTCCTTCTCAATTTCTTTTAGGTGAGTCGCTGGAAATCTTTCGTCCTGCGCACGAACTATTAGACCTGTTCACCGCCTTCGGTTCTTGCAACGTCGCCATTGAAGTGCTCATCGTATTGCTGTCGCCATCTCTCGACCACCTCACGAACGACGTGATAAGATATCCGTGATTGTCTCGGCACATGTCGACTAGTGACACAAAGCCTCTGCGTGAGCGGTTCAGCTTCTCATAGAACTTTCGTGTGTCCTTCGCGATCTCGTTCTTCCTGCTGGTGCTTCTTCTTCCGGAATACTGAGTTCTGCCTGTTGCGCACCTCAGTCGCCCTCGTACGGTGTTGCAACATTCTCACTCATGCTGCATTCTTCTCATTTTTCAACTGTTCATATTCGCCGTCGTACCAGTCGTTCATTTCTGTGATTCGGAGTCGCGAAGCCTAGTGTTCATATAGTGCTGCAGCCGAGGTACTACCTATGGCGAATCGGAAGTCCCTCCAGCCATCTTCAAGTGTACCTGCGCTTAGTTGCTCTTCCGTTGGTAGAGCCACTGCTAACTGCTACGCGTAGTCTTGAGTCATGAGTCAGGTGACCCCTAATTCATGGTGTGATGCGATTACCGGATGCTTACCGTGCCTAGGAATGAATGGCTAGGGGGGGTCTAATAAAAACCTAACCGCTAACGGAGCCTGTGGAGTACCAGAGCGCCCTCCATAGTATTTTGTCCTTACTACACAAACCGGAGCAATGGTGCAGTGGCCCTTGTGTTTCTCCGAGACAATCAGCTGCCTTAGTCTCAAACTTGAGGCTAAATAAGGGCGAGATTATGAAGATGTTGTTAATTAGTTTAAGTTTTCTTCTATATGGTTTCGCATTATGCGATTTACACAGTGTATTCTGTGTATCCTCGTCCTTAACGTTTTCCAAACGATACCAATCTGGTTTTATTGCTGCTGTACTTTGTTGTGCTGTGATTGCGAAGAGCTTAATCTTGCCTAGTTTGGGTAGTGGCTACGGTTAGGATTGCTCAGATCAATCTACAGTATAAAAGAACAGCAACTATCAATCTTTGCAGACTTAAGCAAAATGGCACAGCCCAATTGGCCTCAGTCCAAAAACCTTACCGGTAATACTACAACCAACGGCCCTCGTCATGCAAGCTTGCCCTCTACGGTCTGTGAAGACCACGAGAGGAGTCCCTTGATCTGGCCAAGCTCAGGATACAATGTAGAGAGAGTCGGAAAAGACGACGCTCGGCTGGATCGGAGACTTTCAGGTCGGCTCTTAAGGCCTACCCAGTGGCGTAGCTAGGAATTTGGGGGCCCGGTGCGGAAGCAACTTGGTAGGCCCCCATGAAAATTACATAATATGTACATATTTTACAATGATAAATCTATACATTTAACTGTCAAATAATCTCATTGTTATATTTTGTACAAAACTTGGAAAAAATCTCGCTTTTTGTACTCAGTGTTCTAGTGATTCTGGCAGTGATGGCCAACGGAAGGTTAAAAATTATCTATCTTATCTTATTTTCTGTTTTCCTTTATGATTTTTTTTCGGGAGCGCGAGATTTTTTATAAGAATTATGCTGAAAATGTTTTAACAATTTATTTAGAAATTGCACCAAATAATCATTTATGAACGCTTTCAAAGATTGCTTTACTTTTTTCTTTAAGAAATTTTTCTTGAAGAATAATTTGTATTCAAGAAACTTTTAAGTTGTAAATGCAAGGATATCATTCAGTATTCCTCTAAAAGCACTCCTTCAGGAATGATATTATTATAATTAGCCTTATTAATGAGGCTTTCAGTCCCTTGGCTGGTTCATCTCAGACATACAGGAATGTTTCCAAAATACTACAGAGTAATTCAAAAGATTCTTGCAAAGGCTTCATCGAGTATTTCTCGAAATATTAGTTCAGGAATCTATCAATTATATTCTGAGGATTCATCTAGAAGATCATCTAAAGAATTCATTCAAAATTCCAGAAAACATACTACAAAAAATCATCAATGATTCATTTAGAACCAGATGTTCTTCCAAGAAATTACATCGGGATTCCCTCAGAGGAAGAGAAGCCCTTCTAGAGTTTCTTTAAACATTCTTCCGTTTCTTTCAGAGAATCCTCTTAATATTCCTTTGGTGATTTTCCATAGATTCTTCAAGTATTTCTCAATTCTTCCCTCAAATAACTCTTTTAGATATTTCTCCAATAATTAAACTTGGAATTTCCTCGAGCATTCATCACTTATCTTAGTGTCCTTTTAAAGATTTCTTAAGAATTACTTCCTAAGATCACTTCAGAAATCCCACCAAAAATTCCCTTTTCCAAAAAAATCTTCAAGGATTCTTCAAGAAGTTTCTCTAAGGTTTTACTAAGAGATTCATCATAGGATTTCTCCATTAATTAAACAAAATCTCCAAGGATTCCTACTGAAGAAATTGAATTAATTAAATTAAATTTATTAAATTAAATTTTAAGATGGACTTCTGTAGGAGTTCTGTAGAAATTCTTTCGAAAAATCCTTCTGCACTTCTTCTAACGAATTTTTCAATATCCATCAACTCTAGGAGTTTTCTCAAGAGTTCCTTCAGGAATTTTTGCTGGTATTCCTCTGGGTACTTTTCAAAAAAAATCTATTTCTCCAGAATTTATGATTGATTCCTCCAGAATTATTACGTTATTTTTTATATAATCCGTGCTCACTTCTAAAAAATATACAAAAATAAGAAACAGAACAAAAACGCTTCATTCCATTGTTTTGAGTAGGATAAAAATGGCAGCGTAAATGGCTAAATAGTAAAGAAACAGATATCCTTTCTTATCAAAACAAATAACTTCTCCAGAAGTCTCTCAAGGATTTAGGAAATGTTCAGAGGTTATTCAAAATTCTAAAGGATTTCTTTTAAGGCAGCATTTAGAAATTGCTCCTAAAATTCCTTCAGGATTTTTTCCAGAGATTTCTTTAGTAATTCTCTTGCGATTTGCCCGAAGATTCGTTCAGATTTTATTCAAGTATTCTCTTAGAGTTTCTTCAATTGATTTCATTCATTCATTCCTAAACTGATTTTTCCAGGTATTTTACAAATAATTTTGTACAATAAATCTTTTGGGGTCTTTTTATGCAAGGATTTCTTCATGAATTTATTTAATTACTACTGCAAGGGTTTTCCGGAGATTCTTACACAAATTCCTCCAAGAAATTCCATAGGAATTCCTCCAGGGGATGCATTGAGTGTTTTTGCTAGATTTTTTTTTAGAAATTCCTCTAATAAGCCTATTCAAAGATTCATAAATTCCTTCAATGAATACTTTAGAAACTCAAAAAAAAAAGAACTCTTTCAATTCTCACAGACATTCCCCCTAGAAATTCTATAGAAATTTCTTCATACATTTTTAGGAAATTGTTTATGATCTCTTCTGGTAATCATCTTAATTTTTTGGAAATTCTTTTGGTAATTCTCTTGAGATTTTCTCGGTCGTTCCGTTGTAAATTCGTGGATTTATTTTTAATTTGCAAAGATGTAACTCATAGAACATCCAGAGTAATAACAGACGGAATTTAATAAAGAATTATCAGAAGAAATTTACAGAGGAATTACCAAAGAAGCTTTTAAAAGTTGCCACTTAAATTTACAAACGAGTCGACTAATTAATTTTCAAAGTACCTGTATGTGTCTCTGACAGGTTTTGGGCCGCTGAATCCGAATCCGGGCTCAGATTTGTATCAGGACGCCACAATTTTGAGCTATACCTCAATTTATAGGGCAAAATATACGATTTTGGGCTTTTTTGACTGCAAGCCGTTAAAGCATGGAAATATTTTTTTAAGCAATTAAAAGGTAAAATGTTAATTGACATCTAAATTTACGACTCACGCAAAATATTTCGTTTTATCAAATCAAATTTGAAAGATTTAAGCATTTTATGTTAATATGTAAACTTGCATGCAATTTTTGGAGGGTGGTTTGTATCGTACCCAACATAACCGTGGCCCAAAATCTGTCAGAGATACATTAGTTTGCTCTTGAGACAGACCAAAAGTTAATTTTTGTTACGCTGTGCTATTGAAAGAATTACAATAGTAATTGTCAGGTATATGAGCAAAGGGACTGCTGGTAGAACTTTTAGAGAAATTGCTGAATCCCGTAATAAATTTCCAAACCCAAAGAATTTCAACAAGTTCTGTCAAAGATATTTTCAAAAATAATAACCTTATTCAACTTTGAATATTATTGCCGAGAAATTCCAAAAGAGTTATACCGAAATAGTTTTCAAAAACATTTGCAGAGAAAATTCCAAGAATACTCACACTCAATTCTGAATTGCTTGTTCAGCACATTTTTGACGAAAATAGAACAGCAGAACTATTTCGGTAGCTTCGGTAATCGATTTTACTGAGGCTCAGTACACCAACTGTCAAAACCAGGTACAAAAGGTAAACAATGAAGTATAGCTGTATTCAGCTGTTCTATTTTCGTCAAAAATTTACCGGATTCGGTATTCCAAATTAAGTGTGCTCTTATAGGAACTTTGGGATCAAATCCAATCAAAGCATTTCCCAAGAATTTGCCAAAAAAAAACCGCCAAAAGATATTTGAAAGTTTTTTTCAGGTAACTCACAGAAAACTCGCCGAATAAATTACCAAAAATAAAAATCAAATGAATTACCTAATCAATTCCCGTAGAAGTTTCCAGAAAAGTGTTAAAGTTATTCCGAAAGTTATTACCAGAGGAAAATTATTACTAGACGAATTGTCAAAAAAAGTCAGTGAAAAGTTGCAGACGGAATTCCCAAAAAAAATTTCGTAGAAATAGAAATCTAAAGAAGTTTGTAGAAATAAAAATCAGAAGCCATTTCTGAGAATTAGTTGAAGAAGTTTCCACAGAAAATGCCTAACAATTGATCAAATATATCGTCAAAGGAAATTTTCAGAGCAATAGCTGAATGGATTCTTAAATTAATGTTTAAAGATATTCCTTAACGAATCTGTACACGGGTTTCCGAATTAATTACTGAAAAAGATAAAAAATCCGAAGAAATACTTCAAAAATTGTAAAAAAATGATGTAAAAATTCTCACAGGAATTGCTCCAAGAGATCCTACTGGAATTCCTCAATGAATCCTTTAGGAATTCTTCCAAGGTTTTTATCAGCTTTTTTCTATTGATACCTTTAAACGGTTTCTTTAGCGATTACACCAATTTCGTCCAGATTTCTTTCACGAAACTTCTAACGAAATGTTTCTAACGATTTCATCAATATTTTTTACTCAAGTGCGGAGCTCTAAGGACTCTTTCTTGGATATCTTTTACGATTCATCTGGGAAATACTTCTTTACAAATTCCTCGAAAATTTTCTGCGAAATTTGCAACAGCGATTCCTTAGGAAACTTCTTCTTCAATTCCTTGAAGGATTTTCTTCAGTATTATGTAATCCCAAGAGTTTCTTAAAGATATCCACAAACGATTCCCACCAGAGGAATACTTTGGAGTTCCTTCAAGATTTTTTTTAGAAACTTCTTCAAGGGTTCTTTTTGCATTGCCTCATACAATTTTTCTTGGAAGTCCTTTCAAGGATTTCTTAAGAATTTGTTCAAGCATTTCTTTAGTAATCATACCTGCAGGGATTTCCTCAAAAATTCCTCTAATAATTTCTGTAGAAAATCATTCAAAGAATCCTTAGGCAATGTTTTTAAGTCCTTTTCCACAATTCGTTCAAGAATCTTTTAAGAAATTCCAGTAAAAATTTAATCTTTTCAACAAGGATTTTGTTTTTCAAGTTACGTATAAAGATTCGTTCATGGATTTCTCGCAGTTTTTCTTCAGATAACCCTACAAGGATGGACACATTCATCCCTAAAGAATTCCTGCACAAATTTCCTCAGGGGGTCTTACAGAAATTCATCCAAGGCCTTGCGGAAATTCTTTTGAAGATTGTTTATTTTTTTATTTGCACCAAATAATTTGGAGTTCTTTGGGGTTTTCGTCATTGATTTCTTGAGAAATTATCTAGGCATTTCATAATTAGTTCTTCCAAAAATCCCTTTGCTTACAGATTTTTTTCATGAATCCTTTAAGTAATTACTCATAGTCAGTGTTGAAAAATTCATTTCGTCATATCTCAATTCAATCACCTACAGCTCATTTTAGAAGCTGAACCTGAGAATATGGTATATGGAAAACTTGTGCGGCTAGACCAGCTCTGCAAGAAAGTCACGGAAAACCCGCTATTTTTCGAATATTTAAGGTAAATGTCACGGACTTCCTTCAACAAATGCGAATGATATTCACGGTGAATATCATTTGGCATTTTTCAAAGGTAGTCCGTGACATTTACCTTAAATATTCGAAAAATTGCGGTTTTTCCGTGACTTTCTTGCAGAACTGGTTTAGCCGCACAAGTTTTTCATATATCATATTCTCAGGTTCAGCTTCTAAAATGAGCTGTAGGTGGTTGAATTTAGATAAGTCGAAATGAATTTTTCAGCACTGCTCATAGTACTCCTAGTACTTGTAGTACTACTTCATAGTTCCTTCCAGAACATCATCAAATATACCTCCTAAATCAACCCAATGATTCTTTCCTAATACATCTTAGAATTCATCTAGGCGATTCTTAAAGTTTTTTTTAGAAATTTCAACAAAAAATATTACGGACATTTCTACAAGAGTTCCTTTGGGAATACATTCAAATTTCTTTGAAAAATCTCCCAAGGATCCATTCGGCTTCAAAAATCTCAAAAAATCATATATTTTCCATGAGGAACTACTGCAAGATTCCTTCTTGAAGAAATCTCTAAAATCATTCTTGGAGAAATTCCTTGAGGTCCATCTGAAGGATTTCTGGAAGAGTTTAATGATATAATCCTTGAATGGCTTTATGAATGGTTCCGAAATGGTATTTCTGAACGACTGCTTAAAGAAATTCTTACAAAAAATCTCAAAGGAATTCCTGAAGGATTTCTTGATAATTGTTTGAAGAAATTCTTGAAGAAATGTCAGGAGGAGTTCCTGAAGCAATCATTGTAAATATTCGTAAACCAATGCTTAGACAGTTTTCTTAAGCAATCCCTGAAAAAAGTTCAGAAGTAAATCATAGAGGAATTTTTGTAGAGGTCTTTGAAGTAACTGCCTGATAAATTGAAAAATATATTCTTGCCCGAAGGAATTCCCGCAGAAACCCTTCAAGAACGTAACATGCGTTCAGTTCTTAATTTTGATAAATGGGGCCCTGAATTTCAGCTGCTATCTTATGCTAAATCAACACCTATGTTTGGTTCTGTGGTCAGGATATCAGGGACATTTTCATAATGCTCATGAATTATACTTCCATATCGGTACTGAATATCGTAAAATTCAATTTTGATTTTGAACACATTTTTTATTGTATTTTGGGGCTCCTGCAGGTGCAAAGAGTAGTCATCAAATTAATATAAACAAAACTAACGAAACTACATGAATAAAGTGTGTACATTTATAATTGTTAATAATAAAACATCAAAATAGCCATCTGTGTTCCCCATTCCAAAATCTCTTGATAATCACGAAGAGGTCCCTATATACCTATCAGCAGATCGGCAAGTATTTAACTTATACTTATATGTATGAATCTTTCGCTAATCACAGAACTTTATTCAAACTGAGCCCCCGAATTCAGGGGGCCTCCAAATCAGGGAAGGTTTATAACACTAGACCTGCCCTGATTTGGAGGCCCCCTAGATTCGGGGGCCCGGTGCGGACCGCACCCTCCGCCCCCCCTTGCTACGCCACTGGGCCTACCAAAAAGCTCTTCGGTCTACTGAACGATCCGACTGGAAAAAAACCTTTGTACAACTGTTTCCAGTTTTGAAGTCTGTCGGTAGAACAAAATCGTTGCGAAATCTAAGGATTTCCAAGTGAACAAAGTTCGTTTATGATGATGAACCTGGGCGTGTTAGTGGAATACCTGTAAGTAAAAAGACAATCGGGTTAAGTACTGTTCCTTTTAATTCCACTAAGAATTTGCATCCTTTGATAGATATGTATTTCAACTGTAACTGTAACTGAACTTCGCCAAATGGCGACTTCACTTCCTCTGAAAAGGAAGTTTTGGAATGTTTATTCAGTACACACTTCCCTGGATGTGTGGATATCACATCTTCGGATGAAACTGATGTCTGTTCTTTAGCTTCGGCTCGGAGTATCATAAACATAGAAATGATTAGGTGGGCACTAAATAGCTTTGCTCCTTTCAAATGTCCTGGAGCAGATGAGATATATCCTATTTTGCTTCAGAAGGGATTTGTTTATTTCAAACATGTTAAAAAAACTACTTGTTTGCAGTTTTGCTACAGGGTATATTCCCAACTCCTGGCTGAGTATTACTGTAAAGTTTATTCCGAAAGTGGATCGAGCGTCGTAAGAAGAAGCAAAGAGTTTCAGTCCTACAAGTTTGATAAGTTTGACCACTTTTCTTCTGAAAAGCTTAGAACACATTGTCGATCATCACATTCGTGATGGTCATTTGGTCAACGTACGTCTTCTCTCTCTCGTTTTGTGAACCAACCTATTCATGTGAACCAACATGCTTACCAATCTGGAAAGTCCACTTCACTGGACTGCATGGAAAGCATTCACTCAAAAGCAATCTTGTTTGGGTGTTTTCTTATGCCGTTTTTCTTTATTATCCAGTTCCAACCTGGGTTGGAACTGGATCAGATCACAGTTTCAACCCCAACCCGACTTCGGTTTCGCTTGTACTAAAGTTTATTTGACGTTGTTTGTTTACACATTTTCCGCCAATCCAGTTCCAAGCCAAGTTAAAAAAGAAAAACGGCATTAGATATCAAGGGTGCTTTTGACAACGTGCCTTTCGAAGCCATATTGGAAGCCGCACGGAGTCATGGTATTGTAGAGGTTCCAAATGCACGTCTAAATGCAATGACAGTTTGAGAAAGAATGCTCAATCATTTGCCTTGCTCAAGCATGGCCTACTCCAATATAAAAGCTAGTCTACTACATCTCTCCTCCTTTTTATTAAAAATAATAATTTATAGAATTCATGTTTATTTAAATTATCTTCTTAATTTGAAGGTATGACTATGTTTCAAGAATTATACAATGAATCAATGCACACACAATATTTTTCTTATGAAGACTTGAGTCTTAAGATTTTTCAACTAGCACAAAATATCTGTGCAAGAATATTTATTTCGGAATCAACTGCTTCCCTTCCGAAGGAGCTTATCGAAAGTGGGACTCGATATCAGGTCTTCGGCCTGAATCACAAGTGTATTAGCCATCACGCTCCGTTCACTTCGTAACTGGAAACACTATACAGCTTGTCTTTTATCTTTAATCATGTATATAGTTTTAAATTTTAGAAGGAACATCCACTTTCCTTTTAGTTTTTTTTTCATGTAAATGTACTGATACTCCTGTGACACAGTTATGCTGCTATTGGAAGCTTTATCACTTTTCCCGTTTTTCCAACATTCAATACTCCAAAATAACAAAAGAACCATTACCTAGACGTGTTCAGAATTACGAAAGCATCGCTTTTACAATTACATTACAATACAATGCTATTTACAATGTGCAGACCCATCGCTCTCTGCATTACTAGCAATCTCTATTTTAGTTGCTTGTCTTCTCGTTCTTCATCATATTACTTAATAGAATAAAAATGAGTTTGCAGCCCCTTTGAGGCAACAAAACTCACGAATGGCCGAACCGATCAGCATGACCCTTGCACGGTTCGATTCGTATTGATGGTGGCTGTGTTTATATGCATAAAAAGTTACGAAAATCAGCTAGAAAAGTAACAAAATTGAAAAATTTTGATTTTCCATGAGCTGGGAAGGAAATCAACACGATCGAAATGAAACCAATCTAGAGTGCGGTGCTTTTTTGAGCTCCACAGTTGACGGCAAGACAAAGTTTGCCGGGACAGCTAGTAGAATATAAGAAATAATTAGCAATATCATAATCTCTTCTTCCTTTCATTTTAACGGACTGGAACTTTAAGTTCCCTTCGCTTCAATTTGTCCATTTCTTTTTGGACCAGTCAAATGGCCTAGAATCATTGTTCCCTTCATTTGACTCTCTAAATGGCCTAGAACTCATGTTCCCTTCATTTAGAGTCTCTTAATTGCCTCATCTGTGTGGGCTTTCAGATAAATGGCCTGGAATCTATGTTCCCTACATTTATCTCCCTAAATGGCCTGGATTTTAAAATCCCTTCATTTAGGTACTTTTTACACATTACTTGCAAAATACTATTTCACAAGTTTTAGTCAATCATGAAATCGCCGATAAGAATCGTGCGATTATCAATATTCATCGATTTGTCTTTATTTGGGAGACTTTCAGCCCTTGGCTGGTTCGTCTCTCATCAATATTCAATCATGTACAATCAATCTTTGAAAATGGAACTCTACCAAAATAAAATACCTTTGTTCGTTACCGTGGTCCTAATTTGCTTCATGGAATTCATAATTGATCCAATGGAGACTACTCAGGCACAAATTTTCCTCCGCAGCTCTTGTCTAGGTCAAGTTTTTCCTTTTTTTTTACTGAGATTTCCTTCTTTTCTATGTTTCATTTAGCATCTTCCACTAAGTCTTCAATTAGCCTTCAAATGATCCGGCAGGTGCGATCCCATCTCCGTCAGCCATTGTAGAGGTTCCAAATGCACGTCTAAATGCAATGACAGTTTGAGAAAGAATGCTCAATCATTTGCCTTGCTCAAGCATGGCCTACTCCAATATAAAAGCTAGTCTACTACAGGTATCAACAATGATTTCCAATTAGATTTACCAAATGCTCAAAAACCGACATCTCTTCTCGACATTGCATCAAGCAGCGATTAGGACATTGAGTGTGTCTGGATGCTAGGGGGAGTCTTATCACCACTTTTGTGGAATCTCGTAGCAGATACGTTATTGAGGCAACTCAATAATAGCGGGTTTCCTACTTATAAGAGTCAGAGATTAATCCCAAATCTTTGTGCTTTGGTTTGGATGGAAAAGAAGCAACCCTCAGAACAGCGGTCTAGGGGACTAGGAGTCTTTGTGTGACTCGCTTAATGCTGATGCTAACGCTACGTAGACTGCATAGCCACTAACAGTTTAGAAGTAAGAAGTTGACCGAACCTGAATTTATTTTGCTAACAATATTCCTAGAGTATCCTAATTTGCCTTGAGGCTCATCAGAGTTTTTCTCCTTTATTTAGTGACATACCACACCACTATGCTACGAGTGTGAGTAGACATCATTTTCGAATGATGCATCAGAGTACCGTGATTTCGGGTGAAATTGATCACTTTTCACAGTTTTTTTCTCCTAATTTTTGAATAGTTATCGATATGGTCAAATTAAATGCTTTAAATCAAGTACGACCACAGGTATCATCAGTCAACGAGGTTGAAACTTTTACTGCAAAACATTTTATTGCAATAAATATCATTTAAAATAAAAAATCAAAAATCTTAGTTTCGGGGTGAAATTGATCAGTCAGTGAAATGTCTTTGCAAGTGCTGAAAATAAATTTTCCATCTGAATTAACCACCTCAGAATGTGAAAAGCTTTGTAAAACTTATACAAGTTTAGTAAATTCTTTATTATTTAAGTTTAAAGTTTAATAAATCTAATGAAAACGCCTTAAAGTATGCAATTTTCATACTAAACAAGTCATTACTTAAGAAAAAGTTTAATTTTATGCACAAATGTCAATATTTATAGAACTTTTGATGACGAAATCGGGTTAAGCGAACACTTGGCAGCTATAAACATTCATTCGAATAATTATTCCATGTGCAATACAGCTACGGTAATAAAAGTTTGAAAGTGTCTTTGAAAATCGTCAAACATGCAGTTTCGGAAAATATTAAATTTAATACAGAAATATTTGACTATTTAGCTGTAAAACATGTAAACTCATCATTCAATAACCCTTGAGTCAGATGATGGTCATTTTATAAAAATTGTTTAAAGTTTAAAGCTTTATTTCTAACAAATAAAAATTGCCCTTACGTCGATCAATTTCACCCCACTGATCAATTTCACCCGAAATCACGGTACTTTTGAAAGTCCGACACGGCAGAGGTGCGAATAACTATTGTCCATTACTATCTAGTTATTTATTCTAAAAGCAGATGTCTGCATCAATAAAGCACCATTGCAAATTATTGTATCGTCACCCAAGTGTCATCCCGTTTCCATCTACAATAGCCAGAATATCAAATCCTCACGCCGGGTATCCCTTCGAAAGGGAGAAATAAAGGAAACCGGATGCAGCCGACTGCACGTAGGCACGGGAGGAAGGTGAGCACATGTTGTGTGTTCCGCCTGCTAGCAATAATAATAGTTTGGGGTGTGGTGACAATGTTACCCTTGAATACAGCACTACAAAGGAATCCGTACCAGTCCTAATAATTAAGCAAATTAAAATATGTTACCAAGCAGCAGCCGATGGATGGCTCTGGCAAGGTAATCCGATCCTCATTTTCGATCATTTCCATGTTCTCCGTCTTCGAACGACTTGAAGCTACGGTGTCTTCGTACACATTTGATGAAACCCTTGGGCACGATTCCGGAGCAGCACGTGCTCGGTTGGTACTCTCCCGGAGGGTTTTTTTAGATCACGAAATTCGATTACCTACGTCGAAGGCAACACGCCAGATGACACCGTTGTCGCCACCGATGCCGTCTGCCGGGGATTTCCTAATGGGTTTAAATAAACAAATATTGAAACCACTTAGTCTATATAAAGCGCGTAAAGAGTACACCAGAGATAGGGCAAGAGACTGCACACAATTAGTCTAAATAGGAGGAGAGAGCTGGTTATAGAAGTGAGAACGATGGGTAACAGACGTGCTATCTCTAGTGGCCCTTGTTAGCTCTGAAGATATTCTTTTCCTCCGCACATGAACCTATATCGACTCGATATACCTATACTACACATATTCGACAGATTTCGATGCACCGACCGACAGCCTGGATGTGCGGTGTTGATTGATCCGCTTTCAAACAACTTTCAACCCTTCTTAATCATCTCGTTTACTCGTCCCGACAGCACTTTACCGGCAGGCAGGAGTGATGACTGTTTGTGTATGGAATTGAATCGTTGTTTTGTCTGTACGGTTGATGTATGATTATTTTTTTTCTGGCAGCTCGAGGAAAAATCGTCACAAATTGGTTGTAATGTAGTTTGAAAGAATGGTGTTTAAATGTTGAAACCCTACGCACGCTCGCACGCAGCTTACACCATTCCACGAATCAGATGGCCGACTCTAGGGTACTGGTTCCCTTATTAAGCATGTGGCTTCCATCTTCATCCTACGAAAAACGAAGGATTGAAGCGTTGTTTGTTTTGTTTCTTATTTTTGTATTTTTTGTTAGGATTGAGCACGCATGAAAACAAAAAGAACGGAATCAATCGGTGCCGTAATCGCTAGTTTTTGAATAGGATGAATATGGGAGCGTGAGATTACTGATGGAACACATACCCTAGTTCTAGAAACACGATTAGAAATTTCTGGGTAGCAATAGTAGACTCTTTACTGCCTCATTTGGTAGTTTTGAACAATGTATTGGAATATTTATTCTTATTTTCGGAAAATAATCCAATTGTATTTCAATTTTTTCAAGTTTTTCTCATTAAATCTGGTTATGGTTTGATCAAAAATTCAGCAATAGGCGTTAGTCCAAAACAGTTTTTATTATATGCACTAGAAATTCCTGGCAAAACTGTTAGTAAAAAAAATTACAAACCATTTCTTTCGTAAAAATTCTTCGTAAAATTTTACCACCAATTCTAAATTATTTTGTTAGAAACTATTCCTATAGATTAAAAAAAAACAGATTAAAAAAACAAAAAGTATCACGTTTGCCTGATAAAAGCATAATCAAATAATTCAGAAGCTATTCCAGAACATACCAAAAATCGTTTCTATCTAGAATTATTTGAAAGTTCAGAAAGTCAGACGCAAAATCATCTCGTTGATTTGTCAATAACAACCGCAAAATTTAATGAATTCTTCAATTCTTCCAACATTTTTTTTAGTTTGATTTTACTCGAAGAAACGTTTTTTCAAAGATATATTCAATTCATCTCGTAACTAAGCATTGATTATAATTAATTTCTAATGTATCGGAAACTGTTCCAAACTTATCTTCCGCTTGGTATAACTACACATGGTTCGTCTCAATCTGATTCGCTAGGCAGGAGTTCTTTTGTCACACCAAATTGCCGTTAATTTATCATTGCCTCTATTTATTCTATATTTTCCGTTTACTGGCATTTCTGATGCTCGTCGGCGACGCTCACAAAGAGGACTGTCAGCTTGCATTATCCTCTTATTCTCCTCTCGCTGGCTGCTTGCTGGGACCGCACAAGGACCACCGTAGGGTCGCCATCGCATTGTGTCTCAATCTATTTTTATTTACTTGCCATCTATTTACCAACATTGGTCCCGTTTTGTCGGGTCCAAAGTCTGCAGCTTTTGTTTTGTTTGTAATTTTCCGCACAATTTTACCCCATAATTGGGAGAGGTCCAGAAGGACAGACGGAGGCCTAATCGGCTCCGGTCCGGTCACAAATCAACGCAAGAAACGCATTGTCACCGTGCTCGTTCGGCATCGCTTTGTGGTATTTTCTGTGTCTTATTTTTGTCCACTAGTGCAATTGAAGATGCAACGAAGCATAACCCAACAACGGTAGGTTTTTGGAAAAGCAAAGCCAGGAGCTCAAATCGCACAATAGACTCAAATTACTATCGCTGATAATCTAATCAGCCTACAAATCTAAAAATTGTCACCAGCGCTAGCGAGCTAGTAATTTGTGAAGACTCTTACTGTTATCCTCTCAGCAGCACAAATTTCTCGAAACCTCACGTCTGTTTTTACCTGGTTTCGAGTGTTAAAACTGCAACCGTGGGAAAGCAGAGCCCTAACGCCGACTGCTTAAATACAATAAAATTTTGGGAAAAAGGTTGCAAATCACACCGTTAAATACCTGAAGGTTAATGTGATTTTGGAAGAGAGATTCTAGAGAAAAATTCAAATTTTCTTAAGATATACACACATTTGCATATAACAATCTACAGATGTTTCGTCTACTGCTTTTGCCACAGCTGGAAACACTAGTGTGTGAAGTGAGGAAGAAGGTTGTTAAGACGTTTCTTTCTTGGTACACATGGACTGGACAAGATTGAAGATACAATGGATACTTTTGTATCTACGATTATTGAGAAAATTATATAGTGAACTATAATATATTGTAGCGGTTCTATGAAGAGTTCTGCGTGAATATTAGGTAGTCGTCGGCAAAACCATATAGATAAGATTGACGCAATCCCCTAACGATCGAGAGCTGCCTGGCCACGTCTCTGTGACTGCCAAATGATGAATTAAAAAGGATGCTTAGTTGGACAGTAAGGAAGCATAATACCCACGCTTTTTGAACCATATTTCATTACAGAAACGGAGAGTTCACCTTCTCGCTGTTGTCGGCTGTTCGGGCTCCTTTAGAAGTTACCATCAATGTTAACTTCTTTTCCCGATCAGCCTAAATAACTGAACACTACGGATCGCCTGATCCAGTGGTAAGAGTCAACTAAACAGGTGACCCCTAATTCATGGTGTTATGCGGCTTTATGCTTACCGTGCTAAGGAATGAATGGTTAGGGGGGTCTAATAAAAACCTAACCACAAACGGAGCCTGTGGAGAATTGGGGCGTCCTCCACAGTATTACGCCCTTACTGCGCTAACCGGAGCAATGGTGCAGTGGACCTTGCGTTTCTCCGAGATAATCAGTTACCCTTTTAAGTCTCAAATTTGAGGCTAAATAAGGGCGGGGTTATTCAGATGTTGTTAATTAGCTTACATTAAGGACTGTATCGTTAATTATGAATACACCTGAAAACTGCTGTATTTGAAAATGTTTTATTTATTTTGTAAATTCAATTCCATTACATTGTTTATTGACCATCAGAAAAGCCCATGACATCATTGTATATTTATTTTTTCGTGGATATTGCTATCTCTCACCTTTTCTCCTTGGTGTTCTTTATAAGGTTTTGGACAAGCGTTCCGATGATGGTTTTGCTTGGGTTGACTCAGTTTTTCTTGAATTTGGTGACGTCCTCTGCGCCTCTATCCTTTTTCCGTAGGTTCCCTTTCATCAAAGTTAACTATTTCTCAACGGGCCTTATTTACGGGCAATTTAGAGGATTCATTGCCACAAATTAAATATTGTTTTCTCCATACCAATCAAAGGTGTCACGCGCATAGTGGCAGGATGCCAAATCCGGCATAATAAGGTTCTGGAAACATTCCTTTCGGTATATTTTGGCGTTCATACTTGGGACGGTGAAGAAAGATGACCATTTCATACCACTTTGACAAATTGCTTGCCAAACCAACACATTTTTCCAACTTTTCGCAAAAAATCAATTTCTCCTAATTCGGAACATCCGTGCCACGCTTCACAGTGAAAAACTGTGCCCCTGGAAGTGCCTTGTTGTCCAATTTGACATACGTTTCATCATCCATAATTATGCACATGTAATTTTTTCTCAAAACATCGTCGTACAGTTTCCAAGCCTGAGTTTTCACATAATCCGCAAGAATTTGAGTGCGTTTTGGACATTTTTGTTTTGGATAGATCTTCAGGGTATTACGCTCCTTGGCGCACTGAACCGTACCAGCAGTCGTTCCACACTTTCAGTATGTTATGCATACCAAACCGTTTGATAGCATTTTGGACAACAAAAACCCTAACACATTCAACTTTTGCTAATTTTCTTAGCGATAATCATTTTGTATTGCAGTACCTGGTCACAATCGATTTTCGCTTCTCTTCCGTAAACCCTCGCATTGTTCCCCTTCATGAAAAACTTTGACTTTTAATGAAGGTTATAGCTTGTTTACAACGCTAGCAACACATTGACACGCAGTTGTCAAAATAAGGCATAGTCTTTTTAATACAGAGCCTCAAAGGTGTACTCATAATTAACGATACAGTCCTTAGTACCTAGTACGCTTAATGCGTTTTCGCCATTGGCGTTTTTCAATTCACCCCGATTTGGTTCGTCGTTGATGTTTCCTTTTTGTGCTGTGATTGTGAAGAGTGTAATCCTGTCTAGTTTGGGTAGTGGCTACGGATAGGAAACCTCAGATCGATTTTCAGCGTAAAAAGCGTGTGTAGCCCAAGTGGCTCTACATCAAAAAGTTCATTTTCGTAGGATATTTTCTGTATAGGTTATCTTGTGAAACAAGTTTTGCTTTTTTCATTATAGATGAAGTGTTGTGCCTCGAGCATGCTATATTTTAGAATAACGTTAACAGTATGTTTCTACCTTTCCTTATTCCTTCAAGCAAGCTCTTGTTTTCAGCATCTTTTCGCTGATATTTGACAGTATTGCTACGATGAATATTAGCCTGGTACACGGTTTATATGGGAAAATATAAAAAATGGAAAAACTCCAACTCCTGTATACTTTTTAAGTTCCATTTAGGTCCCATATCAACTGTGCAAAATTTCAGATCGATCGGAGAAACTATATTTTAGCGCCCGCCATTCTTAGTTTTTCATACGATTTACTATGGGGAAACTATATTTCTTCAAAGAAAAATCGCTTGAGGTCACCCATTGATCCTTAAAAATAAGTCGTTGAATGATTTATGTAGATAATTTCACGAGGAATCAGATCTTTGGAGACCGCAAAGCGATGCGACATTCGTGGAAAAAGTTATTAAACCTTACCCGATCGATAAAATGACGAGATTTTATTATTTATGTTAAACAGCGTTGGCATGCCATTCGGGTTTCAGTCAATAACTTTTCCACATGCCTTAGATCGCTTTGCGGTCTTAAGAGGGTTTATTCCTCGTTAAACTTCCAACAGAAATCATTCATTGATATATTTTTAGGGGTTAATGGGCAACCTGTGGTGATTTTTCTTTGAAAAAATGATTTTCCCCATAGTAAATCGTATGAAAACTTATAACGGCTGGCGCTAAAATATAGTTTCTCCAATCGAGCTGAGGAACCCTGAAAATTGCTGGAGAAATCCATACAAAAATTCTGGAAGGAACGTTTGGACAAAAAAAATGTAGAAATGAATTCTTGGAGGAATACCTGGAGGAATTTCTAGACGAATACTTGCATTAATACCTGGCGAAATTCCCGAAAGAATTATTGGAGGAGTTCCTGGAAGAATTATTTGAGGAATCTCTGGAGAAATGCCTGAAGAAATTATTGGAGGAGCTCCTGAAAACATTCCTGGATGAATTCCTGAAGGAATGCCTGGAGGTACTCCGGATGGTATACTTGGATGAATTCTTTGAGCAATCTCTGGATTCCAGGAGGAATTTCTGGATTAACTCCTGGAGGGATTCCTATAGAAATTCCTGGCGGAATTCGTGGAGGAATCCCTAGATGAATGCTTGTAGTAATTTCTGAAGAAATCCGTGGTGAAATTCCAAGATGAATCCCTGGAGGAATTGCTGGATAAATTCTTGGACGAATCTCTCGAAGAATTCAAAGAGAAATCCCTGGGTGTACTCCTGCAGAAATTCCCAGAGAAATTCTGAGAGGAATCCCTGGAGTAATATATGGAACAATCTCTGGAGGAATCCCTGGATGAATGCCTGGAGAATTTCCTGGAGGAATGTCTCGAGGAAAGTCTGGAGGAATACCTGTAGCTATTTATAAACGAATCCTTGCATTCTTGGAGAAATTTCAGGAAAACAAAATGCGAAGAAATCTCTTGGGGAATTCTTGGAGGAACACCTGCAGGAATTTATGGAGGAATACTTGCAAGAGTGCCTGGAGAAATTCTTGAAGGAATGCTTGAAAGAGTCCATGGTGGATTCCCCGGAGGAATTATTTGAGAAACTCTGGAAGAACTCTTGGATGAATATCTGGAGGAATTCCTAGATAAATTAATGGAGAAATGCCTGGATGAATTCCTGGAGGAATTTCTGAATAAATTTCTAAAGAAGGAAACAATTCCTGGGTGATTTTTTGGAGAAATTCCTGAAGGATTTCTTGGAAGAGTCCCTGGATCAATTCTTGGATGAAATTTCTTTTGGAATTCTCAGAAGATTTCTTGAATGAATCCCTGGCGATATTTCCGAAGATATCCATGGTGGATCAGTAATCCTTGGCGGAGATTCTGAAAGAATTCGTAGAGAAATGCCAGAAGAAGTTCCAGGAGGAATGCCAGTAGAAGTTCCCGGAGGAATGCCTGGAGGAAATACTGGGGGAATGTCTGCCGGAATGCCTGGATAATTTCCTGGAGGTATTGCTTGAGAAATCCCTGGATTTCTGAAGGTATTCCGTGACGAATACCTGGAGGATTTAATGGAAGTATTTTTGGAGTAATTTCTGAAGAAATCCATGGTAAAATTCGAAGATGAATCCCTGGAGAAATTACTGAAGAAATTCCTAAAGGAATTTCTGGAGGAATTCCTGTAGGAATTCTTGGAAGAACTCCTGAAACTATTCGTGGAGGAGCTCCAGGAAGCATTCCTGATTGAATTCCTGGAGGAAGGCATAGAGGAGTTCCTGAGAGAATGCATGAGGGAATACCGGAAAAGTTCCTTGATGAATACCTGGATAAATTCTTGGAGGAATCTCTGGAAGAATTCCTACAGAAATCCATGGATATATTCCTGTAGAAACCCCTTGTTAAATTCCTGGAGAAACCCCTGGAGAAATTTCTGAAGAAATCCGTGGAGGAATTCCTGGAGGAACTCCTGCAAGAACTCCTGGAAGAAAGCCTGGAGGAACCCAAGAACTCCTTGAAGAATCCTTAGAGAAATTCTTGGATAAATTCCTAGAAAAAATTCTGGGAGATTCCTAGGACAAATTCCTGGAGAAACCCCTTGAGAATTTCCTGGAATAATTTCCACTGGAATTGCTAGAGGAACTCTTGGAAAAAATCCTGGAGGAATATCGGGAGTAGTTCCTAGAGTAATACCTGGAGGTCCCTTGAGGAATACTTTGGAGAATTTCTGAAAGTATCCCTGAAGGATTTCATGCAGAAATTGCTGGAGGGATTCCTGGATGAGTTCTTGGATAAAATTCCTTGAGGAATTCTCAGAAGATTTCTGGAATGAATCTTGGAGAAATATCTGAAGAAATCCTCAAAGAATTCGTAGAAGAATGCCAGGAGAAGTTCCAGGAGTAATGCCATGAAGAAATCCTGGGGGAACGTCTGCAGGAATGACTGGATAATTTCCTAGAGGTATTCCTAGAGAAACCCCTAGATTTCTGAAGGAATTTCTGGTGGAATTAATGAAAGTATTCCTGGGAGAATTTCTGAAGGCATCCTTGGAGGATTTCCTAGAACAATTCCAGCAGGAATCCCTGGAGAAATTTTTGGATGAATCTCTGAAGGAATTCGTGAAGAAATCCAAAGTGAAATTCTAGGAGGAATCCTTGGAGAAATTCTTAGAAAAATTCCTGGAAGAATCCCTGGATAAATTCGTGGAAAAATCCCTAGAGGAATTTTGAGAAGAATCCCTGGAAATTTTTTTGAAGAAATCGCTCGCAAAATTCCCCTAGGAATTCCTATAAAATTTCTGGTGGAATGCATGGAGGAATACCTGAAGGAATCAGTGGAGAATTTCCTGGAGTAATTATTGGTGAAAATTTCTGGAGGGATTCCTGGATGAATTTTTGGATAAAATTCCTTGAGGAATTCTCAGAAGATTTCTGGAATGAATAACTGGGGATATATCTGAAGAAATCCCTGGCAGAACTCCTGAAAGAATTCGTAGAGGAATGCTAGGAGAAGTTCCAGGAGTAATGCCTGGAGGGAATCCTGGGGGAACATCTGCAGGAATGACTGGATAATTTCCTAGAGGAATTCTTAGATTTCTGAAGGAATTCCTGGTGGAATTAATGGAAGTATTCCTGGGAGAATTTCTGAAGGCATCCTTGGAGGATTTCCTAGAACAATTCCAGCAGGAATCCCTGGAGAAATTTTTGGATGAATCTCTGAAGGAATTCGTGAAGAAATCCATGGTGGGATTCTTGAAGGAATCCTTGGAGAAATTCTTAGAAGACTTCCTGGAAGAATCTCTTGATAAATTCGTGGAAAAATCCCTAGAGGAATTTTGGGAAGAATCCCTGGAAATTTTTTGAAGAAATCGCTTGCGAAATTCCCCCAGGAATTCGTAGAAATTTTCTGGAGGAATGCATGTAGAAATACCCGAAGATTCCTTCAGGTGAAGAACTCCCTGGAGTAATTATTGGTGGAAAAATCTGGAGGGATTCCTGGATGAATTCTTGGATGAAATTCCTTGTGGAATTCTCATAAGATTTCTGGAATGAATCCCTGGAGAAATATCTGAAGAAATCTCTGGCAGAATTCCTGAAAGAATTCGTAGTGGAATGCTAGGAGAAGTTCCAGGAGTAATGCCTGGAGGAAATCCTGGGGGAACATCTGCAGGAATTACTGGATAATTTCCTAGAGGTATTCCTAGAGAAACCCTTAAATTTCTGAAGGAATTCCTGTTGGAATTAATGGAAGTATTCCTGGGAGAATTTCTGAAGGCATCCTTGGAGGATTTCCCAGAAGAATTCCAGCAGGAATCCCTGGAGAAATTTGAAGGAATTCGTGAAGAAATCCATGGTGGAATTCTAGGAGGAATCCTTGTAGATATTCATAGATAAAATTCCTGGAGGAATCTCTAGATAAATTCGTGGAAAAATCCTTAGAGGAATTTTGGGAAAAATCCCTGAAAATTTTTTTGAAGAAATCCCTTGCGAAATTCCCCCAGGAATTCCTAGAAATTTTCTGGAGGAATGCATATAGAAATACCTGAAGGAATCTGTGGAGAATTTCCTGGAGTAATTATTGGTGGAATTCCTGGAGATTCCTGCAGCTATTCCTGGAGGAATCCCTTGATGAATTCTTAGAGGAATTCCTAGAGTAATTCCCGAAGGAAGTTTTGGCGGAGTTCCTGAAGGAGTCTATGGATGAATTCGTGGAGAAATGCCTTGAGTAATTCCTGGAGGAATCTCTTGAGGAGTTCCTGAAAGAATTCCAGGTATTACTATTGAAATTTGTTCGGCAAGTTTATTACAAAAATTTAATATTTTTTGGATCTTTCTACGGCAATTTTCTTTGGTTACTGCTTTAGATTTTTCGAAGGAATCGCGCTAATCAATTTCTAAAAGATTACAAAGAAAACAAGTTTCTGATGAAATTACCAAAAGAATTCTTTTGGAATTTTGCACAGGAGTTTCCTAAGAATCGTAGCTACTACATAATTGATTTAATATTTTGCAGGTCACTGTTCGCTTATACATTGTGTGAAGAATATGTATGTAATTCATAATATTCTGGTTAGAAGATGGATGCGATATTTATACTTACCATATTTCATCTTCAAAAGTTACAACAAGAGCAACATCCATATCCTGGAAAATCATTTTTCATTCCTAATAATATCCCACCAAGGAGCGCATCTGCGATAGACACAATTTATTTTCTTTCTGCAACATTGACTTGGGAAAATATTTTCCTCGGCAATCATCGTGTCTGCTTTCGTTGGCTATTTTTCACCCGACCATAAGCTTTTCCTGCTCAAGCCCAGCTGCGGAAGAGTTTTCCCGCATACGACCGGCAGCAGTTGATCTAACTCGGAAATCCCGTGAAACTCATAACTTCAACTGACTGTAACGTATTACATATTGCCTTCTCTGTTGCCGTTGTAGTACGCCAAAAGAAGGCAGTGGTGGCTACAAAGTATCACAAAGAGCATAAATCACACCGTTGCTGCAGTAGCAGCAGCAGCAGCGATATGTGATGAACTAATAGCAGGAGGCACCCACGCCACCACTGACTGGCCGGGTGCCATGCTAAAGGGATATCTGATTACATCCATACACGTGAGGAATGCCGGCCGTTGAACGAACGTTCCAAGGAGCACGATGATGCCGAGTTCTTTCCTAATCCGGGTCGTAAATTCCGGCTGCCATGTCCGCGTGCGCGCAAGATGTTAAAGATTAATCACCCAAACCCGGTGCGGTTGATGTAACGAGGCGCCCATCGATCGCTCGTGCTACCTACACACTTTGCCATGCTCAGGCGGAAATGAATGGGCATTCCGGTTGGGCAGGATAGCCTCCGTTCGGTGCGGTTTCGGGATTGCTTGCACCTACTAGGTACCTACATACATGGGAGCGAAAAATGCACATGCCGTTTAACTGCAATCGGCTGCGACTGCATGAAGAAATGTGTATGTTACTGTTTGCCTTGCAGTGATTCCCGTATTCTGGTGTATCACAAAAAGTCGGTTCTTCTTTTTTGTGATACACCAGAATAATAAGATAGGATATAGAAGATAGAGATAGAAAGATAGAAGATAGAAGATAGAAGATAGAAGATAGAAGATAGAAGATAGAAGATAGAAGATAGAAGATAGAAGATAGAATATAGAAGATAGAAGATAGAAGATAGAAGATAGAAGATAGAAGATAGAAGATAGAAGATAGAAGATAGAAGATAGAAGATAGAAGATAGAAGATAGAAGATAGAAGATAGAAGATAGAAGATAGAAGATAGAAGATAGAAGATAGAAGATAGAAGATAGAAGATAGAAGAGAGAAGATAGAAGATAGAAGATAGAAGATAGAAGATAGAAGATAGAAGATAGAAGATAGAAGATAATAAATTACTGTTTATTATCAAATCGTTCTCGGGTTATGGATAGGCTCTAGGTAGCTACTTGTACCTACTTAGAATAACCAAGAGATCGACGGATGAAATATGATCGCCGCTTTTGGGGTGTGATTCCATTTTCCTCATTTTTCAACAGATTTTTTACATCATCTGCTTGCCACCCCGGATGATGGCCGTTCGGAGAGGAGAGACCTGGAGAGTTGAATCGAGATAACATTGATCAGGATTAGGGAAGGGAAAACAAACGTTGTATGCTGAGACCTGAGGGAGTGAGTGTTTCGTACCCGGCTACTTTCATGTGGACACGAAAGAAGAAAGGAAGTTGGAAACAAGCGATAGATGGGTTTATGATTCAATGACAGAAATATTTATGACTTAAGGACAAACGTCTTGAAATCCCGCATCAGCAGTGCATCAAAACTTCAGACCCACAAATCTCAAGAAACAAGCTTCAAACAACAATGCATTTTATTATTCTGTTCTTGCTCACTTGTAATAAACTTAAAATAAGAAGCTCAGGTGCGCTGGTTTTGTTTACGAAGAGATTTGTGCCCTCAAAATCGTGAGTAGGTGCCAAAGTCGACCATTGTGGCGGCCATATTGGGATTCTAACAAGTCTGTCCTTAAGTTTCCGTTTAAAAGGCACATGTACTGAGATTTGCATTCTCGTTTTTGAACATAAAATTCAATTCAATCGTTCAACTAGGTTTACATTAATTGAATGTAGCTTCCGCAAAACACATTTTGTTTGCTGGAAACATTCCGTCGCATTCCTACCGTTTAGTGGTAGACAACAAACAATCCTGCCAATCGGATTTGCTACCCAAAATAAAGCGATTAGCTCAACTTGACTGAACGTTTTCTTCGCATAGAAATTCAAATCCGCGCAACCATTAGAGTTCATACCATACTCTGTTACCAGCACGGTGGAATTCACACCGACTCGAAACCTTCCTGGTATAGGCCAATTGAGGGATTATTACTGTTTACCGCTTATTTTGTCATGGTTTCGTACAATGTTTTCATTATTTTGTCTTTTCGCCCGAATAAACCACCGTAAATGAAGTGAGAGTACATAAGGTAGACATCGTAGCCATGCTGCCAGCCGGTATAGTTCCTTCTCTGGAAATTTGCTGGGATTTCTAGCATCAGCTTGTCTTTGCATGGCTTTTCTCTGTAGGCTAACCATTATTCGTTAGGATTTATTCATGCGTGAGCGGGCTTTCGGCCCCAAATAGGATTTTCAGTCATGGTTCAACTAATCTTGTTGCCATTTGTTATTGCATTAAGTGTGCTTTTCCTTTTCAGATGTGCTGTTTGATGTTATTGGAAATAATGTTTATTTGCATATAACATAAGGTTTCACGAAATTAAAATAAAAGTTTGGTGGGCCATGTACAGCTGAAATGCAAATTTATTTGTTGATCAAATCCTTTTCACTATTTTAAATATATCGGATACTCCCACTACCTTCGCATAAATTATGCACATTAACTGCCATGTACAGGGGATAGACAAGGGCCCATATAGCCGAGGCGGTAAACGCACGGGTATTCAGCATGACCATGCTGAGGGTGACGGGTTCGATTCCCGGTCGGTCCAGGATCTTTTCGTAAAGGAAATTTCCTTGACTTCCTTGGGCATAGAGTATCTTCGTGCCTGCCACACGATATACACATGCAAAAATGGTCATTGGCAGAGGAAGCTCTCAGTTAATAACTGTGGAAGTGCTCATAGAACACTAAGCTGAGAAGCAGGCTTTGTCCCAGTGAGGACGTTACGCCAAGAAGAGAGAGAGAGAGGGGATAGACAAAATGATCGGGACTGGCAAAATTTTCACTTTGCAAAAAATGTTCAACTAGCTGTAACTTTTCGAAAAGTGCATCGAATATTCGAATTTTTTTTACTGTAAGTTCATCAACTAGTTGTGTATCAGTGATCTAAATTTGGGAGAGATCGGGCCATTTTCCACGAAGTTATAAAGATTCTTGAAAACGGTAAAATTATACGATAGCCAACTTTGAGCTATTATATCTCCGGATTTAATGAACCGATTGCAATGAAATTTTGATCATTCATGACTTATATAATGACTCTGGAAAGCTAGTTGAACATTTTTTTTAGAAGGGAAAATTTTGTCTGTCCCGATCATTTTGTTTATCCCCTGTATAAGAACAGTAGTTGCGGTATATACAGCTTCTCAGGTAAACGGCTGAGGTGATTTTGAAAACAATGAAAATTCTCAACTTTTAAGATGAATGTTACATTTTTTAGATCCACAACTCAGTTTAGCTTAGCTCAGACTGACCAAACCACTATCAATTGCATCACCTATTCTAAAAAAATACCTAAAATAATAAGATTGAGTAATTGTCGAATTTTGATTCCGTCAAGTTCACGTTCATTTCGGACACAACCTGAATTAAATTCCCGGAAAGACTTCTACGCGGTACCGTGATTTCGGGTGAAATTGATCACTTTTCACAGTTTTTGGCGTCTAATTTTTAAACAGTTATCGATATGGTCAAACTTTATGCTATAAAACAAGTACGACCACGGTTCTCATCAGTCAGCGAGGTTAAAACTTTTACTGCAAATCAATTTATTACAATAAATATCATTTGAAACAAAAAATCAATAATTTTGCTTTCGGGGTGAAATTGATCAGTAAATGAAATGCCTTTGTAAGTGCTGCAAATATGTTTTCCAGTTGAATTAATCGCCCCAGAATGCAAAAAACTACGCAAAACTTTTACAAGTTTTCTAAATTTTTAATTATTTAAATTAAAAGTTTAGTAAGTCCAAAGAAAACGCCTGAAAGTATGCAATTTTCATACTAAATAAGTTATTACTTCCAGAAAAGTGCAATTTTATGCATAAATTTGAATATTTATAGAATTTTTTTAGACGAAATCGTGTTTAGCGAATAATTAGCGAATGAAAACATCCATTTAAATATTCATTACATGTACGATACAGCCACGGTAACAAAAGTTTGAAAGTGTCTTTGAAATTCGCCTAACACGTAATTTCGTAAAATATTGATTTTAATACAGAAATATGTGACTAATTGGCTGTAAAACATGTAAACTCATAATTCAATAGCCCTTTAGCCAGATGATGGTCATTTTCTACAAACTGTTTTAAGTTTAAAGCATTATTTTTAACAAACAAAAATGAGCCTCAAGACGATCAATTTCACCCCACTGATCAATTTCAACTGAAATCACGGTACTATGGCACATAGGATGGCCGAAAATTATGATTTGATCGTGAGTGTTTGTTCAACAAATCGATCAAACTCTTCGCAATCCAAATCAAACCATGTGTTTAAGGTGAAGATATGACGAAGCCACACCTCGAATTTTCAAGAGCACAAATCTGAGGAACCGAAAGTCAGATTGGGCTGAAAAGTTGATCGATTGGTTACCCGCTGGTGATGACCAATCGATCAACTTTTCAGCGTAAACCGACACTCGGTTCTTTAGATTCGTGCTCTTGAAAATTCGAGGTGTGGCTTCGTCATATCTTCACCTTAAAACGATTAATCAGATTTTTGGAGATTGAGATGGGTTTACCTTTAAAATAGCGACCAAAATATTTCAATTAATATTTTTGCCCAGCAGATCATAGTACATAGTACATAGTACATAGTGCAACGAATGAATTTTTCTGTGTAGTTGTGAAATACGATGTTTCATATGCAAAAATCCACGCACACATTTGCTAGCATCCTCCTTAGGCGAAGACTACTACACACAAACATTTTACCGATGAGAAAAAAATGATTGATTTGATTATTTGAACAGCTTTTATGCAATTCAGTATCATAATTTCTATTTTATATAATCTATTTTGGTATTATAATGTTCATTTTTTTCCGAACTGATTATGAACATCGTTGCAAAACTCGATTTTCAGCACTCTTCGTATTTATTCAACTCGGCAAGCCTCATTACATAAATGTACGACTCGTGCTGAAAAAAAAAATCAACTTTTTGCAACTCCCAGGTAACCAATAAGCATTTGAATAAGCCGTATTTCTGTTTTATATCTGCAGTTCACCTGATTACTGCCGTATGAAAGCAGTTCGACTGCTAAACTGCCCTATATTAGCAATTGAAATGCTACTTATAATCTGACAGCAGTTATGTAGCATTTCAGATGCTCGGTATGTTTTGGTCAACAAGCAGCATAACTGCTACACTGCCGTAATTCTGCAAAGTGACGTAAGCGCCATTCAAAATGTCGATATTTTTTGGTATATTAGATATAATATCTGGTGTAAAAATAACTCTGTGGTATGCCTGCTGTATTAGAATGCAAGATCTAGTCGTAATCTATCATCTATGGAAAGACAATTAGGGGATGGGCAAAAATGTTATGCATAATAACCAAAAAATGGGCCAAAACTATCAATGTCGCTTACGTCACTTTGCAGAATTACGGCAGTACATTAGTGCCATTAAACTGCTGAGTGGAATGAGTGATGCTAAACCCACAACACATTTCTACTTTTTAATTTACGTTCCCCGGCTGTAGATGCCATTATTATTCGCTTGTGCTGTCATTTATAGAGTAGCAACTAAAAAACACACTTTGGCGAATCAATTCCATGGTTTTGGCTACTTTCCAATGCTCGATTTAATTATCAGCACATGCCAGGCACAAAGTATATCTGACGAAGCAACTGCCGGTGTAATATTGAAGCTTTAAATTGATCAAAAAACCAACGCACATTATCTAATCATCTATAGCTTACATCGCAGCGCGGCTCAGCACCATCGTCAACTCGAGGATCGAGGGGTCAAATCCCAATTTCGCCGAAATCAGCCAAAAAACAACAACAGCATTTCATAATGTGTCCCCAAGACACAAAAGTTGCACAGGAGAGAGAGGATAAAAATAGAAGAGAAGGGAAGCCGTAAAATGGGCAGGGGGAATATTTTGTTTTTATTTTTGGCAATCTGGGGGATAGGAAATTTAAGCATTTAATCAGCCGTATATTGGGCCAAAACCTGCATTTAAGTAGCACTGATGGCGCATATAGGGCAAATTAGCATTTAATGACCTGCTGTAAAGGCGCATATAGTGCCGAATTAATGCCATTTTACCTGCTTATTGGTTACCTGGGTGAGGACGAATGTCGCTGGCGTCGCCGCCGCAACATCTCTTGCTGGCGGCGATAGGGAGGGATATAAGTGTCAAAGCGAAAAAGTATGCAGTTTGACAGGTAGATACCCGGCATGTTTGCGAACGAGAACAAAGGGAACAGCAGCGACATTCGTCCTCTATAGTTTATTAACTCTATTAAATAATTAGCTTAGTAGCTTAGTTGGAAAAACACTTATCTAGCGAATAAGGGTCGTGAATTCCAATCTCACCTGAGCTGTGGATTTTTTTTTTCGGAATTTTACTAATAATTTATCCATCCATTCATGCATATTATACATTATATATGTTGAGTTCATTAATTGACCACACGGATTGGTATACCGAAGACTTTCCTCTTAAGTCATTCAAGATTTAGTTTAAGGCTCAAAAATTAAAAGCCAGATAAACAATATGATTTGCCATGAAAAAGATTTTTTAAACGGATGAAAGTGCGATATTCATCAACACTTGAGTTTCGTTGAAATGAGTTTTCGGAGGCACGAGAAAGGCGCCATCTCCACAAGGTGGATTAATTAGGGTTTTTAGAAATTCCTTCTGCAATTGGATATTGATTGCGTTCCAGCATTCTTTCGAAACTTTATTTGGTATTTTTTTTAACTTTAATAACGAGATTTTCATCTTGGCTATTTGGTAGTTTCTTTGGTTACTCCTTCAGCAATTCCTTTCGTATATATCTGCAGTTTATTTGAAAATTCCTTCTGCATTTCCCTTTTTCAATAACCCCGGCGTTTTTTCGTCAATGCCTATGGGAGTTCTATACACAATTTAATAAAAAATCCCTCTGCAATTTCTTTGAATACCAGGAAGTTTGCATTTTTTTTCGAATTACAGGAATTCCTTTGGTAAATTTCTAAGCGTTTTATTTCTGTATACTCCTCGGATATTCTTTTAGGATTTTGCCGTTAATTACTTTAGGAATTTCTTTGGATTTTTTTTTCAGGATTTTCTTCAACATTATTTTAGTATTTCTTAAACAAATTCGGAATTCTTACGGCAATTCTATTAGAAAGCCGTGTGGTGATTCTTTTGGATTTTTTCTGTAATTCACTTAAGGTTTTCTTTTAAAACTGCTTTGAAAATTTCTTTGGAAGATTCTTTGATAATTCTTTAGACTATTCCTTTGGGAATTCCTTTGGAACTTTCTTTGGTAATTTCTTTGGAAATTTCTTGGTCAATTTGTCTGGAAATTCCTGGACATTCTGCGGAAAAATAGGCAATTCATTTTGGAATTTCTTCGATAAATTTCGGTACGAATTTCTTCGGAAATTGCGTTGGAACTCCTCCGGTTATTTATTTGGAAGTTTCTTTAGAAAAACCTTTGGCAATTTCTTTTTAAAAATCTTTCAGAAATTCCCTTAGAAAATGCTTTAGCAATTTTTATAGATTTTTTTCCCATTTTTCCTTTTAGAATCTCTTTAAAAGACGGTTTCTTGTAATTCTTTCTGCTGATAGATAGCTTCGGAATTTACTTTAAGAATTGATTTAGCAATTTCAGTATAAGCCTTTCAAACTATACATACCTCTAAGAATGCATTTGGCAACTCTTCTGCCTTCTTCGTCAATGATTCATCTAAGAATAACACTTGTTTACAGCATTTTTACTTATTTGGTTGGCGAAAATTAATCATCGCTTTAAGGACAGACTTGTTAGAATCCCAAAATGGCCGCCAAAATGGCCGACCTTATCACCTACTCACGAATTTTTGGGCACAAATCTCTTCGTAAACAAAACCAGCGCATCTGAGCTTCTCATTTTAAGCTTATTACAAGTGAGTAAGAACAGAATAATTAAACGCACTGTTTTTTGAAGCTTGCTTCTTGAGATTTGTGTGTCTGAAGTTCTGATGCACTGTTGAAATCCATTCCATCGATTTGGATTAGCCTAAATCGAGTACGGGTTCAATTTCATACCTTAGTCTTTTTAACGTCTCAAGTAAATCTCACTCGTTTATGTAGAACACTCGCACCTTACGAACTTTTGTATGTAGCATGTTCTACTTTTTTATGCAACCCATTCTTCTAGGCTGCTCTGTTACAAACCCCGTGGGAATAATTATCATAAACAGTATTTTTTCACCGTCCACTGACTGGCTGGTTGTGGTGTCGATGATTTCTATCGCTAACTTGCTACCTGTGACATCGCCTGCCAAGGGTGAAAAAAGTAGCATGCAAATAGGTAACAGCACCAGCAAAAAAAGGTACTCGGTCGATGAATCGTTCGTGATCCATTAAGTTATGAATATGTAAATTTGAGGAGATTGTTACATGCTAAAGGGGGGTGGCAGAAAAAAAAAAGCTCAATAAACCCGTGGTGCCTACCGCGTATACCTACATTCTAGAGTTCTTCGCACGGGGGTAAACATAGGAGTGCTCTGCTTTTACAGCGCTAGTGCTGCTCGACCACGAGGTGACGATGATTAATGCTGTTGACCTAGCCGACTTAATGTACACCTCCTAATCATAAAATCGATAAAAAGTGAATGACTTTTTTCGTCCTGCGCTGCTTTGACGACGAGGCTGCCAACGTTGTTGATGGCTTAGGTATAGAATATCTTCCTTCTTCGAGTCGGTCACTACAGGTGATTTTTTTTTTGTTTTGTATTCGGTGTGAAGTGTTTTTTGTTTCCTTCGTGACGACTAGCTTTTAAGCAGAATTTCTTTTTTTTTTATAGTGATCGGGTGTTTCACTTAGCCCGATGACAGTTCATTTGGATTTTACGGGAAAGTATATGGACGTCTAGACGAGATGTGCGACCGTTCATCCTTAGACGTAGAGCTGAGTGACGCGTTCGACTGAAATCGGATCCTCTTCAAACACGTGTCACTTGCTGATCCGAGAGAAATGATTTTTTGCTTCACCTCGGAACAGAGTAATGTTTCTTCCAGACTAGGGTGCACCGGGGCAATGAGTCCTCGTAAGCCTCATGCATGGATGAATGAGTGTTAATAACAATTAAAGTTATTTCTCCAAGTGGCGTTCCAAGGTATTTTTCAGGGACGGTTCAATGGGGTTTAGGTTGTTTTCAAGAAGTTTTCGGAACGTCCTTTAAGAACATAATACGTTCCGCGAGTTTTCAGAGGTGTTTGATAGCATTTTAGAGGTGTTTAAGGAGTTTCAGGGACATTTGAGGAAGGTTTCAGGAATGTTTCAAGGGCATTTTAAGGGTTTTTGGAGGCATTTTGAATGAATTTCGGGGATTTCAGGTTTCAAGGTTTCGAGGTTTTATAGCTCATTCATGGAATTTCAGGGGCATTCAAATGTGATTCAAGGGTATTTCTTCCGGAACCGGGAGCCATTCTAGGTAATTTCATGGATTTTCAGGGGCATTTCAACTTGAAACTTTCAAGGCAAGAGACCTCTGGAACGCCCCTGCAACGCCCCTAAACCCCCCGAAGTATCCCAGAGGTCCCTAGGACTCCCATGAAACCTCTTGAGACCCCCTGAAACGTCCCTAAGGCCTTCATGTACTCTCCTGGACCTCCAGATACTCTCTGAAATCCCCTGGGACCCTTCAAAGCGCCCCGTCACCCTCTGAAACGCACGCGAGATCCCTTGAAGCACCCCAGGGACCCGCTGAAACGCCCCTGAGATCTTATGATATCCCCCGCAACGCCCCTGAGGCCATCTTAAACTCCCCTGGAACACCTGGATGAGAACGTGCCTCTGGAGCCGACGTATTGATACCTGACCCCTGGAACCCTCTGAGACCCATTGAAGCGCTCCTAAGGCCCCTAGCATCCCCTGAGACACCTGAAACCCTCATTAGACCTCTTGAAGCGCCCCTAAGGTCTCCGGAGCCCCCTGGAACCTCCTTAAACTATCTAAGAAAGGGTCGTCTGACCTCCTGAGATCCCCTGAGATCTCCTGGTACTCCCTGAAACCCCGGTGGGACCCTCTTGAAACGCCCCTTAGATCTTCTGGTGCCTCTCTTTGCTCTCCCTTATAAACGCTCTCTGGCGACAGTTGCCATAGTTACCGCCATTATTACACTTTTTTATGCGTAACATTGGTTCTGAATAGCTCTTCCTCTTATTATGCAGGGCATAAAAAAGGTGCATAAAATAGCATGTAAAAATGAAACTTTTATGGTATTGGTTCGTGTTGAACTGTTGATGAGCAAATAATAATGGATAGATTTCATTTTCTCTTTTGAACGAGATAGTATACCTTTACTAATTTATACTTCAAGTATTTCGGACCCATTACTTCTGGATCATATGCACCAGCAACATCCAAAGACCAATCCAACTTTCCTCGCTCTACCCTACACACATAGAATGAACTCTAAAAGCATCCAGATCAGCAGCTGTTCAAACCGTCTTCAGCTTCTTCATCTCTACCGTATACCTAGCTGCCATCGTCGTCGTCCTTGTCGCCGCCGTGTCGATGGCTGATGGCTCGAAGTTTTTCCGAAATTTGTTACACGCTTATATCATTTAGCAGTTAATTTGTCTGCAAGCTTGTCCATCTGTTTGGTGTTTGAAGCGTGCATGGCATAAACTGACAACTGGCAGGCGGTTTTCGCTCAAAGACTTTTTGCTGCCGCTGCCGTTGCTGCTGTTCCTACTGCTGTGTGTACATAGGATATTTATGGGTCATTTCGGATCGAATTACAGCAAACGGTGTGTCAGCGCCGGCCAGCAGTGTCACATATCGCCAGTTGGAAGTTGCCGATTGGATGGGTCATGGACGCACATAACTGTATACTGTATTGTTTTCATAAGCTCGAGGGTTTTTGCAGTACGATCGAATAATAAAAGATATGTGCAAAAGAAATCCTGGATTAGCTATATTGGTGGAAGGTTTTAGATATCTGAGTGCCTTTTCAAGATTGAATCAGATAAATCGAAATTAGGCCGATGACAGTCTGAGACAGATTTGACGCCCAAAGGTAATGTGAGAAACTTCGTGGAATAAGATTGTTCTGTTTTGATGGAATAGTGGGATAAAACGTGAGGATTGACACTATTTGGAGATTACAGCTGTTCAGGAACGTTCTATGCTTTAGTTTATTTTTCACTACTAACGTTATCCAACTTCTTTACCATTTTCAACAACTTAGAGTTGGGCAAGAATGAATCATGATTCCAAAAATTAATTTTTCCTTTCGGGACGGACTATAAAAGACTGATCACTAGTTACAGCATTTTTGAACTCGGTAAGCTGATGATCGTTTTTGGTGTAGAATCATGCCCTCAGTTCGAAAACGCGAAAGAAAAAAAAATACAGTAAAGCGGAATTTTTTTCGACTTTCCATACAAGGATGACGATTTGAAATCGATTTTTGTTCTATTTTTAAGTAAAGTCGCTCACTTCAGACACCTCTTTCTCCGTAATCAATGCTCCGATTGAGCTGATTTTTTTACTGTACCTCGCCTACATATGATATGTCAAAAAAACGTTGAGAAAGAATTTTTAAATTATTTTTTTCTTATCGAAAAAAATACATTTCTTCATATATTTTTGGAAATTTTGCTAAAATTTAAGGAGACCGTTCCCAAAACTCGCCAATATCTTGAATTTTATCAATCTGACGCAAAACCTGCATTCAGATGATCGAATGGTATTATATTCAGCTTTTAATTTATGGAAACAGAATTAAAATTGGTTGAACAAAACGCAAGATGTTTGAATTTTAATAAATTTAATATTTTAAAAAGTTGTAAAACTCGATATTGAGCTGAAACTCAAAAACTGTTCTAATTTAAATTTTTTGAAGCACGGTTTCGAAATTAGCGCTAAATTATGCTTCAAAAATTTTGGTCGTTGACAGAAGTTCACAACTTTCGTTTTATTTTGTAAACTAGTGTTATTTTATTCTAGAATAAAACATTCTTTACTTCGGCTAGGTTGATAAACTATGCACTTTTTGGGGCCAAATTAGGACCAGCACAATTGTGAAGATCCGTCTTCAAGGCGGTCGATGTTCCATTAAAAATAGCTAGGAATTGCTGACTTTTAGACGTTTAATGGTACAGAAAATTTATTGTTATTATTAAATAACTACAACGCGTTAGTTTATAAAAAAATATTCGCATAATTTTAATTCAAGGAACACGAGGTCAGGGTATTTCAAATCATAGAGAATAAGAGGAACTGAATAAAATCAGTAAATCCCTGTCCCAATGCAATCCTTGATTCCGATAATATTTTTTGAAATATCCATACAAACTGATATCGTGTTCCTTGAGTTGAAATTATACGTCTGAATTTCTATAAAATAACACTTTGTAGTTATTTAATAATTACAATCATTATTCTACGTCATAAAACGCCTAACAAATATTTATAACAATACGACAGGTAAAACTTTTTCAACTTCTAGGGTGATTGTATTCTTTTTGTTAAACTTATTGTGGCGTATTTTATAAACAATTCTTATCAAAGCTGAGGCTAAGAAATATAAGTATAAGTAGTAACTTGTTTATAAAAAATAATGACATTTTATGTTCTGAAGATAAAACCGTTGTAAAAATGTGTAAACACAATGACCGACTTGGTTCCCTACTCAAGTTTTCAAGAGCACCAATCTTGAGAATTCGTTAACAAATGCTCTCGATTTGGGAAAGCTACCTCTTTTTGCAAGTGAGCAAATCCAGGATAAACAAGTGCAGCTTCATACGGTGCTTCGTTCGTCAGATTTGTGCCTGTAAAGTTTGTAGGCAACGTTGTAATGGAATTTATTGATGTTTCACCATGACCCGAGCAGGAACGAATAATTGACACATAACTTCGAGATGCCAAAGTCAGGTATCATACCAAGACAAGTTATTGATCAGTTATCCTGGTACTGAAAACAGCTTAATTTCGTATTTTGTAGGTACATATTGATAAAATAACTCTTCGAGTTATTGGTTTGGTGTTCAGGTCTGCTTGAGTTATTATTCAATTATGAATAATCGATATTTGTATGGAAAAATCGCCGGTTATTATTTAGGTATTGCCATACCTGATGTTATTATTCACGTGTTGTGCACAGAAAGACACCAGTTATTATTTTAAGTATTTAACCTAAACCTAAATGTATCTACCTTATTACTACCTACCTCGACGAACCCAGTCGAGTTCGGTTCCGCTTGCCAGTATGTACTTTGTTTTGGACTTTGCTGCTTCGCGTTTCAGGTGGATGTACAGTTCTGCGACCGTTTCAATTGTTCTGGTGATAGTGTTCATGTCGTCCGTAGAGCACACAAATTGACCAGATTTTGTGAAAATCATATCCCAGCTGTTAAGCCCGCCTCGTCGCATTACATCTTCCAGAGCGATGAAAAACCGTCACCTTGTCTCAGCCCCCAGTGAGATTCGGATGAACTGGATAGTTCACCCAAAACCCTTACGCAGCTTTCCACATCGTCCATCGTTGCTTTGATCAGTCTGATCGACTTCCCTGGAAATCCGTTTTTAACCATGAGTTTCCGTACCTCTGTGTGATTGATACTGTCATGTGCCGTGAAGTCGATGAGCAGCTGATGCTTTGGGTAATCAAATCATGGTATTCATGGCATTTATGGAGAATTTGCCGTACGTCGAAGATCTAGCCCATTGTCGACCGGTCGTCGATAACAAGTTGGCGTGAAATTCGTGAATAATCGGTCCCTTCCGAAATCCATTCCAGATGTCATTGTTTAAAAAAAAATGGCTCAGATACCTTTCAAAAAAGTCCGTATCTTTGAATCCAACACTAAATAGTGCTTCGATTTGCCAAAGTTAACTTCAGATTAAGAAAAATAGGAAGTGTTAACACTTTCACAATGTCAGCAGACGATCGCCGTTGTGGTTCTCCAATCATGATGATGATCCTGCTAGGGCGTTGCCAGATTTTCGGTCAGGGAGGCGAGCACATGTTCAACATGAACATGTTCAACTTCCATTCAAGTTAAACAAAATCATCTCACTTGCCCCGGCTAAACACGCGATTCATTTGAGTTTAATACAAGTCATCTGTCAAGCGAGATGAATTCAATTTAGTTTGCTTACGCACCGCACGAGTTGAACAATGTAAACACTTCATCTGATATGCATTAATGTGAACACTCAAGTCATTTGCTCAGTCTAAACACATCATTCCATTGAATTGAACCAGTTTGAGAAGTTAGCAAGTGAAATGAAATGAACAGTCTAAACCAGACATAATGATTGGCGGCTAGCCGCATGACCACGAAGCCACACACTCTTTTGGAAATAGCGTACTAAAAAAGGACTAACCCAGAATTTTATTCATGATTTCCTTCAATATTTTCTTCAAAACAACATAATGGAAACCCGCCCGAAGATTTTTTGAAAATGTCTACATAATGTTTTCTATGAATAACTTGAGTTCTTCATGGTAATTAACATGGTAATTAATCATATGCATAACTGACATGATCTTGGAATGTCCTGGATCTCTATTCCACTAAGAACAAACCTTCAGTTGTATCGTTTCAAGTAAATTTTTGCCATAAATTCCCTAAAGGCAGTTTTATGTACAAATATACTGCATAAAACATCTCAGAGCATAATTATATAGGAATATCAATTGACGTATTCCGGGAAGGATCTTTGAAAGAATTCTTGAAAGCATTTTTGTTAAAGCATTGAAACCATTACTAGAAAAGAAACCCTCGAAGTATCCCTGTAAAAAATCTTGAAGATGATCCCTGGAGAAATTCTTTAAGTATTTCCTGGAGGTATTTCCGGAGAACTCGCAAACAATGAAATTATTGAAAAAATCCTGAACTTCACCTGAAGCAACTCCTGGACGAATCGCTAGAATGTATTCAAAATGAAATGTCTGGAGGAATTTTCCTAGGGAAGTTCGTGGTGCATTTCCTAGGGAAATTGCGGGAGGAAACCCTGGGAGAACTTCAAAAAAGTTTTCCTTTGGTGAATTTCTGAAACATTCCCTGCAACATTGTCTGAAAGCGTTTCCTCGTTTGAAGTAAGTCGCAGTGACTTCTGCGCAAACAAAACCTGCACTGCTGTAACACTTCTGTGACATGCGTGTTGCTTGGAAGAATCTCTGGTGGACGTAAGAATTGCAAGAACATCTGAATCAATCTCTGAAGGAACTGTTGAAGGAATTCCTGGGAAATTTGAAAGCAATTAATTGGAGAAATTTTCTGGAGAAATCCCTATAAGAACTCGGAAGGAGGTATTTGGTGGAATCCCTGAAGGAATTCTAGAATAAGTCCTAAAACAATCGTTGAAGAAAACCCTTGAGGTATTTCTGAGGGAATTTCTGAAGGAGTGACTTGACACATTTTTGGAAGAATTCCCGAAGGACTTTTTAGAGGAACATCCTCTAAACATCCGTGGAAAAAACTCCTGGAGGAATCTCTGGAGAAGTTCTTGAAATAAAAATCAATGGATAACATGAAGGATTTCTCGGATAAAAAAGGAATCTCAGGATATATTCCTGAAAGAATCACATGATGAATTTCTGAAGGAATTTCTTTGCAGGAGCTGCATGCGGTGTTCTTGAGGAAATTCATGGATTTATTTCTGAATAAATCCGAGGATGAACTCCTAAAAGATTTCTGGCCGGAACGCCAAAAGAAACTCTGGAGGAATTCCTGAAGGGATCCCTGGACGAATTTCTTAAGGAATTCCATAAGAAATCCCCAGAGTAGTTTTTATTTCTTGTAGGACTCTGGAGGAATCCCTGCGGGAAGTCGTGGTTAAATTCCTGGAGGAACGCTTGGAGGAATGCCTGGAGAAATACCTGGAGGAATTCTTAGAGGAGTCCCTAGAGGAGTCTCCGGAAGAATCATAGGGTAAATCTCAGGAGGTATCCCTAGAAGAATCCCTAGAGGAATACCTGGATCAATTCCTGGAGTAATCACTGAAAAATATCTTGGAGGAATTCCTGGAAGATTTTTTTATAGAACCCCAGGTGGATTTCTGGAAAAATTCTTGGAGGAATTGCTGAAGGAATTTCAGAAGGAATTCTTGGAGGAATTACTGAATCAATTACTGGAGGGATTCCTGGAGGAATTCCAGAATTAATTACTGGAGGGATTCCTAAAGGAATTCCTGAAGAAATAGATGGGATAATTCACCAGGAATTCTTGGAGAAATTCTTGGAGGAGTCCCTGAAGAATTTTCTGCATGAAATCCTGGAGCCTGCTGGGATTCTTGGAGTATTGCCTTGATGTATTCCTGGAAAAAAGCCTTGGAGAAATCCCCAGAGAAACCCATTGAAGAACTTTCGGAGGAATCCCTGAAGGAACTCCTGGAAGAATATCTGGATAAATTTCAGAGGTAATTTCTGAAGGAATCTCTGAAGAATTTTTGGAGAAATTTCTTAAAGACATATTGAAGGATATCCTGGAGAAGTCCCTAGGGATACCTGGATGAAATCTTAGAGGAATGCGTGGAAGATTGCCTAGAGGAATTTCCGAAGAAGTCCTTGTAGGAATTCCTGGAGGAGTGCCTGGAGGTATTGCTGAAGGAATTACTGGAGGAATCCCTAGAGTAAATCCTAAGAGGATTTCCTAGAGGAATGCCTGGAAGAATAATCTGAAAGAACTCCTGCAGACATACCTGTACGAATTCCTGGAGAAATCCGACATATGTTAACCTGGGCTGCTAACACGTTACTAAACCCATTAAGTAAAATAAAATCCAGTTCAATACTGTTCCGTTTAATACCAACTATTGTTTGCATCCTATGACAGATAGGTATTTCGACCTCAACTGTAAGGTCGTCTTCAGCGTCTGTGTACTTGACCCTTTCCGTGATAGTTGTGGAGAAGCAGTGTTTTTTTCTGAGTTTATGTAGCAACCATGATCACACCCTAACATTGGTTGTCCTTTCCAAGTGATCCCTCCGTTTGGTCGGCGCTGTTATTTATCAGAAGTGTTTGACCTGCTATAATCGCACTTTCATATATCAGGTCAGATCAACCACGGAGGAGCAACTGACATGAACAGTCAGTAAGATAAGCTAAGCTAATCCTGATGATATTATAAATATTAGTAGAGTCGCATGTGTGGTCGGTCGCCTGTACCCAATTATACCCAAAAAACTTGGAAACAAGTATCATTTTTTGCTCAATGTCAACGACGGTTTCGCAAACCAAACAAAGAGAAAATATCAAAAACCTACAGTCGCCAAACTATAAAAGGAAAACACAGCCGAAATCTCTGCATCAACCTGCCAATTTCAACAGATCGTTAAATCGTTATCTTTATTTCAATCGGCACTAATTCGTGTGTCCAGAACGCCCACTCGGTCCGAACCGTAGCCCCTTCTAAGCGCCTGCTCTTCTCTCCCGCCCTTTGCATCCTATCATAAGCAAAATGCAAGCATTCTTCGGATGACTTATGAGTTTCTTGTGTTTTACACAATAAATGCCGCTTCGGGTCTGCCCACTGTGCAGCCTCTCCCCGTAGGACCATGATGCACTACGACCTGCCGATATCTCATAACCGTCTGTCCGTCGTCGCGTCGTAGCCAGCCATCAACATTTCGGATTCAGTTGGATTGCCGATCCCGTCGTCGGTCCACTCCATGCAAGTCCGCATGCTCAGTTGGTTTTGTTGGCTTAGCCCATCCGTAGATAATTAGGTAATTAATACGCAAGTGGCCTAATGCTTTGCCGTCTGGACGGGACGAGACCTCCTTATTTCGGAGGGAAAATGCGGAACAACACCGGCAAACGCCGAAATTAGAGACCGGGATTTCGCTTCCAAGCAATTTCGACATTTTTACCGGATTATCTTGGTGATTTCTTGTTAGTCGTGATGAAAAAGGATCAGATTTGTTGCGGTGCCACCACAAATCAAACAAACTGAACGATCCGCAAATAGAGTCCGGGGGAATGCATTCAAACCGAACGATCCAGTATGATGATTTGCGTTCCGGAGATCCCATTCTTTGGGACAACTAAAGTGGTTTAATAGTATAGATTTGTGATCGCTTTTGTTTGTGACTTGCATAAGGTTAATGTGTCTTTCGGGATGGAAGAACACAAAAGATACATTATACAGGCATACGTTTGCTAGCTTTGTTCTTTTATTCTAAATAACTGGTATTTGGAGCTATACAAATTGATTTTACACTACAAGAAAAATATGTTCAGTGGTAGAAACTGTTTTTGCATTACCAAAACTTTGTGAAGTACGATTTCTTACTCTTTGTGTTAGACTATAGTTTATATATAGCTATAAGGAAGCTCTATTTGAAGAACAAGATCATAAGTATCGGCATGAATATGAACAAAGAGAACCGCGCATTTGCGTTTCAATTTGCTCCGGTGTTCATTATAGGAAAAAAATCAGTAAGACTGAATGTTTTAATAATTCTAAACAAACTTAATTAAAGTCTTACATAACAGTAAATGTGGCTGATCACAGCGGTGAACTCTTGACTCAAACACTTTTCCTTCAACACAATTTCGTTTTTAGAACATGTGGCACCACATGCCCTACCTCGTTACCACCTTATGACAGGGATCAATAACTTCTCAATCGTACATGACCTTTTCGTGGGTGGACCTATTCGACACTACTGCGGCAAAAACGACAACGGTAGGAAAACCGAGACAGCCCGTCTATTGGATTAATTGTTGTGCATGACAAAAACCCCTTTTTGACTGACAAAACCTCAAACTGGAGTGACACACGTTCCTCGTCAACCAGCTACAAGCTACATTTATTAGTGTTACCTCCTTCAGTCACACAAGACAGAAGCGCCCTCCTGGCCCTGGGACGACAACATAAATGGGTAGTCAACAGCAGTGAGAGACCGTGTGCTGTCGTAATTGAAGGTGATTACACTAGTTTACAGCATTTTTGAACTCGGTCAGTTGATGATCATTTTTGGTGTAGAATCATGTCCTGAGTTCGAAAACGCGTAGGAAAAAAATTACAGTAGAGCGGAAATTTTTTCGACTTTCCATACAAGGTTGATGATTTGAAATCGATTTTTGTTCTATTTTTAAGCAAAGTCACTCACTTCACACATCTCATTATCCGTAATCAATGCTCCGATTGAGCTGTATTTTTTACTGTAACTTGCCTACATATGATATGTCAAATAAACGTTGAGAAAGAATTTTTAGATTGCTTTTTTCTTTTTGAAAAAAATACATTTCTTCAAATATTTTTGGAAATTTGGCAAAAATTTAAGGAGATCGTCCCTTAAACTTGCCAATATCTTGGATTTCATCAATCTGACGCGAAAACTGCGTTCAGATGATCGAATGCTATTGTATTCAGCTTTTAATTTATGGAAAAAGATTTGAAATTTGTTGAACAAAACGCAAGATATTTGAATTTTAGTAAATTCCATATTTTTAAAAGTTGTAAAACTCGATATTGAGCTAAAACTCAAAAACTGCTCTACTTAAAATTTTTTGAAGCACGTTTTCGAAATCAGTACTAAATTGTACTTCAAAAATTTTGGTCGTTGACAGAAGTTCACGACTTTCGTTTTATTTTGTAAACTAGTGTTATTTATGTAGACAAATTCATAGAACATGAACTCGTTTACAATGTAAATGTAGTGTGTGCATTACCAGTTGATGGGTTGGCGCGCTACAAATGATGCCCTTTCGGTAAGATGAAAAGCTGACGGTACCATCATACGGTGGTGGGATGGAAGGTAAAATTAGACCTTCGGTGTCATCATGTGATCAAGGAAACTCATCGAGTTTATGGTATATATGATTACTCATAAGAAAACTATAACAACTGGTGATGCTTCTTTTTTTGCCGATTGCTGGAACTGACAGCATCTTAAATTTAACGTTTTAGAAGTATTTTAACAATTATTAATTTTACACATTTCAATCCTTTGAAACTGACTGGTCTCTCTGTTAGTTGTTCAATGTCACATCTCAATGTCTCATCCAATTATACTTACTTATCAGTGTGTTTGGCATTACTGAGAGATGCTGTACAATGTAATGTGTTCGTCCTCTACACGTAGGGTTCATGTTTCGTGCCCATAGAGGATGACCTGTCTAATCAGCGTTTTGTAGATAGTTAACTTCGTGTTACGGCGAATTTTATTCGAGTAGAGTTCTGCGGAGTCCAAAGTAAGCTCGATTTCCTGCCACTATGCGCCTCTGAATTTCTCTGCTGGTGTCGTTGTCGGCGGTCACCAGTGAGCCCAAGTATACGAATTCTTCAACCGCCGATAGAAATTCGGGGTGACGAGCGCGGTGATTCCTCCCTGGAGCCCTTTGCCACCATGTACTTTGTCTTCGACACATTAATGACTTATCCGATTTGCCTGGATTCACTCTTTAGTCGGATGTACGTCTCCGCCATCGTCTCAAATTTACGAGCAATAATATCAATATCATCAGCCAAACCAAGCAGCTGAACGGACTTCGTGAAAATCGTTCCACTCGTGTTTATCCCCGCTCTCCTATTTACACCCTCTAAAGCAATGTTGAACAGCAAGCACGAAAGACCATCACCATGCCGTAACCCTCTGCGAGATTCGAAGGGACTCGAGAGTGTCCCTGATACTCGAACTACGCACATCACTCGATCCATCGTCGCCTTGATTAATCGTATCAGTCTATCCGGGAATCCGTATTCGTGCATAATCTGCCATAGCTGTTCTCGATCGATTGTATCATACGCCGATTTGAAATCGACGAACAAGTGATGTGAGGCCACGTTGTATTCGCGGCATTTTTGCAACTTCTGGCGAATGGCGAACATCTGGTCCGTTGCAGCGCATTCACCCATAAATCCAGCCTGATATTGCTCCACGAACTCTCTTGCAATCGGTGATAGACGGCGGCATAAAATTAGAGAGAGTATCTTGTAGGCAGCGCTCAGTAGTGTGATCGCGCGATAGTTCCCGCAATCCAACTTGTCGCCCTTTTTTGTAGATGGGACACACGATACCTTCCATCCATTCCTCCGGTAATTCTTCCTCCTCCCAAATCTTGGTAATGACCCAGTGTAGTGCTCTCACCAATGTTTCTCCACCGTATTTTAGAAGCTCGCTTGGTAGTTGATCTGCTCCAGCGGCTTTGTTGTTTTTCAACCGGCCAACCTCCTCCTCAATCTCTTGGAGGTCAGGGGCCGGAAGTCTTTTGTCCTGTGCACATACTCCTAGGTCTGTTACCAAGCCACCTTCGGCACTTGCAACGTCGCCATCGAGGTGCTCATCGTTATGCTGCCGCCACCTCTCGACCACCTCACGCTCGCTCGTGAGAATATTCCCGTGATTATCTCGGCATATGACGGCTTGTGGCATACAGCCTCTGCGCGAACAGTTCAGCTTCTCGTAGAACTTTCGTGTGTCCTTAGCGCGATACAGCTCTTCCATCGCTTCGCGATCTCGTTCTTCCTGCTGGCGCTTCTTCATCCGGAAGACTGAGTTCTGCCTGTTCCGCGCCTGTCTGTAAGGCTGTGACCATAGTGGGTAAGGTGAGATGCGATCGGATGCGATAAGTTATGAGATAAGAAGAGGGATGTTTGATAGGCCATAGTGCATGAGGTTTTCAATGAGGGTGCGCATATTGTTTTCACATCCTTTTTCGCCTATTTCGTGCGTATCAACGACTCGCGTGATTTGATCGATGAAGTCGCTTGTATGTTGAAGCGCTTCTTTGGATGTGGGTAATGGAATGTTGGTTTAATCTATAAAAGCGGAAAGATAAAATGCAACAGCTTTTTGTTTTGCGCGGGCCGTTTTTTTTTGCTATAACTTAGACCAAGCCCACTCGTGGGCTTAACACTACATACGCAACAGCACGTCGTTAACGATTTTTAATTTCGTTATCCACCCATTTTCGCACCGGTCGTTCGTTTCCATGTGAGTAAAATAATGATCGGTCGCCTTTCCGCACCGGTGGTCTCTATTCTATCCGTACCATCGGTTTTTTGCACTTCCGTAAATCATCGCAATATTTTGTTTATTTCTATGGTGCAGGCATCAAATTTCTCACTCACGTGATCGGATTCCTCGGATTTATCCACCTCCGCGATCATGATTTTTCACTGCATGGGGTGAAAAATAAAAGTCTCTCACTCCAGCGCTCGCGATAATTCTCCTTCTCTCCATGCACAACTCACGGATAAACAACAAAGCATCAATTTTTTCACTCCGTCTCCGAGTCACATACCGTCTGCACCGATGTACGTTTTGACGTTTAGTACTGCCATGTTTACATTAATTGTTCTTGTTTTCATGGCCATCTAGATAACAAGGAACCGCTCAGACGTCAACCGGGTAAAACATAGGTTGGTGCAGACTTAGCAACCATTTTCTCCTGCGAGAACAAACGATTTGTGAGTGAGCGCTAGTTGGAGAGAGCATACTTTTATCACGCCAAGGAACCGGAGTGAGAGCCTTTTCAATCGTCTAGGAGTGCAAGGAAAATATCACAGGCTGCTCTATCCGGATAATAACGCTGTGTGATAGATCGTTACTCGCGTGAGTGAGGGAAAAATTTGGTGCCTGCTATGGTGTTATTGCAGATCTTATTCAGTATAATAATCTGTGCTCATATTTTGAAAGAAGGGGTTTTAGATAAGACTGAAAACTGTTAGTAAAAATTGAACTCAAATAAATAATTCCCTTGGAGATTTGTACCAGTTTTGGTGCGTTTCAAGATATCATTTTCTCAATAATGTATGATTGTATTTAATCCCGGAATTCAAGCAATCTTTTTTAAATTATATGTTTTAGTTACTGTATGACTAGTTGGTTGAATTTTTATCTTAAATAATATCCATCTCTTCGATATCCATGTTGCCTTTCTCGCAAGAAATTTATCTGAATTTGAGATTTTGAGCATCTTTTTTAATAACACAGCGTAACAAAAAATAACCTTTTGTCTGTCTCAAGAGCAAACTTATGTGTCTTCGAAGGATTTTGGGCCGCTGAATCCGAATCCGGGCTCAGATTTGCTCTAACACGTCACAATTTTGAGCTATACCTCAATTTATAGAACAAAATATGCAATTTTGGGCTTTTTTGACTGCAAGCCATTAAGCAAGAAAATATTTTTTTTTAATCAATCAAAAGGTTAATTGGTCAATTAACATCTAAATTAACGACTCATGCAAAATTTTTCGTTTTACCAAGTCGAATTTGATAGTTTTAAGCGATTTATGTTAGGTACGATATTTCCCATACAAGTCACCCTCCAGAAATTGCATGCAAGTTTACATACTAACATAAAATGCTTAAATCTATCAAATTTGATTAGGTAAAACGAAATATTTTGCATGAGTCGTTAATTTAGATGTTAATTGACCAATTAACCTTTTGATTACTTAAAAAAAATATTGCCTTGCTTAATGGCTTGCAGTCAAAAAAGCCCGAAATCGCATATTTTGCCCCATAAATTGAGGTATAGCTCAAAATTGTGACGTGTTAGAGCAAATCTGAGCCCGGATTCAGATTCAGCGGCCCAAAATCCTTCGGAGACACATAAGTTTGCTCTTGAGACAAAAAAATGTTGCGCTGTGTAATTAGGTTTATTGAATAATTACATCCCTTGCATTTCCAACACATTTATAACGTAGTTGTCTCCTTTACAACTTCGCTTTTTTCAAAATTCTTGAATCCTGGTCATAGTAGAAGCTGTCTTCTAACAGTCTACGATAAGTTTGCGCAACCTTTTTCATAAACGTGTATTTTAACATTAGCTAACTCTATACTCAGTCACAACTTTTTAGTTACAAAGCATCAATCGGAAATCTTAATATATATTGCGATATTTTATATACTGGTATATGAATATTTTGTTGGAAGCAGATTCTATGCGCTTGAAGTAGACTGCGTATTTGTGAAAGTACATAATGAGCCCACTCTCTTTTTTGGCACTTCATACAACATTTGTTGAATTTTAACATCCAACACTTGCTTTTTCTATAACGATGAACCTACAATATGGCAGTCCTGCACACCGCCCATTTTAATTGATGAAACTTTTCAGCTCGACTTCAGTTTTTTAGATTTTTATCGGTATGATTAAAGTTTGTTTTTACAAAAAAAATAACTGTAGTGTTTTTATGATATCTGAATTAAGTTAGGTACAGTCAAAGCATCTTTGAAAAATCATAACTACTCAAATCTAATCTTATACATACGCAGCCAGTACGCGGAATCACCCTGTAAAGCAATCGTGTTACTTTTCTTGTCAATATTGATGCTTTCAGCATATCAGGACACATACATCAATGAGGCCAGGTCTATTGTGTTGTATTTACGCGCAAAGTGTTCTTCGAAATACTTGGAGTACAGAATATTTTCTTTCGGCAAGGTACTTCTCGAATGTACAGGGGAGGAAGGATGCCTATACCAAACGATCCAGATTACATGTTGATGAATATGTTTTAAATATATAAGAATGTGTATAATAGAGCTATGAATAAAAAATGTGTAATATTGGGAAAATCTCCCCTATTGTTGAGTTGTTTTTATAGATCTAAATAATGTCGAACCTCCTATTCTGTATGATCGGTGTTATTCACATGGGGTTGTCGCAGATTTTTTTTCTGCTTTCCCCTATTGTTTCTACAAGGGTGAAGTTACTCATTTCGCACACTTTCTTCCTAATGTCTCGTTTATTTTATTCATATTTTCAAATTTATATTCAATAAACCACCCACTGATGACCACTTATTAAAAAAAAAAACAAACCAAAGCTCCTTTGCCTTTTTCGAAATATACACGACAAAACGAAACGCGAGACACAGCTCTTTCAAAACGGGGGATCTCAGCCCGGAAAGTGGAGAAAGAAAACCTTGTGGTCACTTATTACCGTCAAATGGTATCTTTCCGGGTTAGAAAATACGCACATCTTCTTACCGGAATCTGCGACGGATGACGATAATTTTGGAACTTATCGGAACGAACTTCGCGAGTTATTTATTTGGACATTTTTCTAAATGTGCGAAACCAAACTTTACTTGCAGCGTAGAAACCCCGGCTCAAGCATGTACGTGTTAAAACAGCAAAACTCACTGAATCACTATACATTTCAAATATAAGTTTCGAAACGATCGGCCGAATCAAAAACTTAAAGTGCGATTATGGACAATCGTAACTATTTTAAGAGAAAATCAATACATTTTCGATATGCATGATCCTAAAATTGGCGAAAAGGGAAAACTTTATTCAAAACATACTTAAGCAAAGCTTGTCAATTTAAACCTATTATTTTTCTGCGTTTGTATTGTCACTCTATCACAATTGTATGTCAGACAATTCGGCACCAACATTTCAAAAGGGCGTAACTGCATTTTGAAACAAATCCCTCTTTCATATCTGTACATCGTATTTCAATGCCGCCATGCAAATCACCGCCTGTATTGGAAAAAAGAGCAATTTCTCTGTCTAGTAATGTTTGTGAATTTCGTGGGAAACTTAAAATATTACCCACAGATGTGAAAGAGTGGTTTGTTTCAAAATGCAGTTACGCCCTTTTGAAAAGTTGGTGCCGAATTTGTTGTGTTATTTGTGTAACGATCTATTATATTATTTGGTTGAAAATTTCAAAGGAAGTAAAAATAAAAATTCTGAATATTTGATGCAAACTAAAATAAATTTCTACCTATACAAAACAAGAAAATCATTCTCTAGAAACTATATACCGGGCAACAAATCCATACTCCTGTTCTTTCGTCTCCTCTTTACGCTACCCAGAGAGCTAAACGCGAGAGAGCGCACGAGCCTACGGATAGAGACCGTACTTTGCGTGTCTCTATATTCTAAGCCCTGTTACGAACCGTACGTAAACTATTCGCTTTCGAGCCCTACTTAGCAGCGACCGGTGCGGTTCGTTTCTTTGTTCGGTGCTCTACTTACCGTTAAAACGCTTGATTGAGCCCATGAGTGGGCTTGGTCTTAGAAGTTTTGATCCTGTTGCAATAGAAAAAACCGGCCAGTTAAAAAAATCTGGTGTAACTGTACAATATTGAGATTATTGAATTAATTATTTGAGAAAAGAATGTATAAAATGTAATTGTATCCGCGTGTGCGATTTATTTATGTATACACTATACACATATTTTTACTTTCCGGACTGGGCTATCTGAGTGTTGATTTCAATTTATAACAATATGAGACTGTTATACTGATTTTCGGCATTAAAACATTACTTGATTGTGCTGACCTCGGCAAAAAGAAACAAAATTTCGGCAAGTATGTATTATAAGGGTATTGGTTTTTTTTTTATAACAAAATTTTCGGCGATATCTACGAGAAAAGATGTCTCTAATAAGTACACGATATTCATCATATATTAAAGGTAAAAGAGTATCAATCGAAATCGATGTCACACTTTTTTCGTTAAGGATCTAGTTTTGCCTGACAAAGAAAAAAGCAGAACAATTCAATCAGAATCCTTTTAGCAATTAAGTTGAATACCATAAAACCTTAAACTTTCTAACTTGCACATGAATAACATGTACTGAACTAACGGCCATATCAAACATTGATCACTTGATTTAAATCCCGAACCGAGAAAATAAAATGTTTTCTTATACACATATAATAACAAAATTATGCTGTAAAAAAACTTAAACGATTTGATGGAATACTATTTTATATGCAATGAAATGCTATTTTACATGGCGATCGATAGACAGTATGATAATTTTTTATTACGTCTGGTCCATCAAAATGCTAGTCATGTGAAAAAGCATTGAGTTATGTTTAAAAACAACAACTTATTAACGTATTTTATATTACCTACTAGCACTCCCAACACATTAAATTCGCATTCCTTTACATACACAACGAGCGCAATCATAAAATCCATACCCGACAAGCATTCTCTTGCGTTCGCATGCGTCGAAGCAGCTCCATCGCATCTCCGCACTCATCGCAACTCATCTACTATGTACGGTTCATGCGTTCTGCATATAGTTTCCACTGAGTGTGCTTCGACGCTTATCCGATCTCTTTTCTCTTTGCATCGCACCTTACCCACTATGTGCTCAACGTAACGTGCCTCATTCGCTCTCGTACGGTGTTGCAGCATTCTCGCTCATGCTGCATTCTTCTCGTTTTTCAACTGTTCACATTCGCCGTCGTACCAGTCGTTGCTGTGATTCGGAGTCACGAAGCCTAGTGCTGTAGCCGAGGTACTACCTATGGCGGATCGGATGTCTCTCGAGCCATCTTAAAGTGTAGATGCGCCAAGCTGCTCTTCCGTTGGTAGGGCCACTGCTAGCTGCTGCGCGTAGTCTTGAGCCACTTCTACGTTACGCAGCTGCTCGATGTTGAGCCGCGGCGTTCGACTTCGACGCGTGGTGATAACTGTCGAAAGTTTTGAGCGCATGCAGACAGCGACTAAGTAGTGATCCGAATCTATATTCGCACTGCGGTATGTGTGGACATTGGTTATATTCGGGAAGAATTTACCGTCGATTAGAACGTGGTCGATTTGATTTTTGATTTTTTTTGATAGTCGGTTGATCTCCAGATGGCTTTGTGGATATCTTTGCGGAGGAAGAAGGTTCTTCGGACTACCATACCACGGGAGGCTGCAAAGTTTACGCATCGCTGGCCGTTATCATTCGATACGGCGTGCAGGCTGTTTGGCCCGATTACCGGTCGGTACATTTCCTCCCTTCCTACCTGCGCGTTCATGTCGCCGACAGCGATTTTCACGTCACGCGGCGAGCAACCATCGTATGTTTGCTCGAACTGCGCGTAGAACGCTTTTTCTCGTCAACAGGTCTCCCTTCGTGTGGGCAGTGGACGTTGATGATGCTATAGTTGAAGAAACGGCCCTTAACTTTTAACATGCACATCTTTGCGTTGATCGGCTGCCACCCGATAACACGTTGTCGCATCTTACCCAACACTATAAATCCTGTCCCCAGTTCATTGGTTGTGCCACAGCTGTGGTAGAAGGTAGCCGCTCGATGTCCGCTTTTCCACACTTTATGTCCAGTCCAGTCCAACAAAGTTCCTGCAACGCCACGATGTCGAAGTTGCGGGGATGTAGGTAGTTCGTCGTAAATTATCCTGTCACATCCTGCAAAACCTAGTGACTTGCAATTCCATGTTCCAAGTTTCCAATCGTAGTCCTTATTTCGTCGCGTGGGTCTTTGCCGATTGTATCGTGTCGTATTTTCTCCTAAGTTATTCGCAATGGGGATTTTTACGGGTGGCTTATTGGGCCTACGCCAACACTCCTGTCTCGCCGGAGGGCCATCGTGCCAGTTTTGGATGCCAGAACAGACGCTGTTTGAGCCGTACTTCCTTGGTGAACAGACGCTCGGGTCGTACCTCCTCAATCTAGCTGAAATCAGAAGGACAACAGTGCCCAGGCTGCACTACCAGCTAAGCATACAACTCTTTGCTGGCGGACTTTGTCATCGCTTGACCGGTGGAAGCATGAGGTAGGAACTTGTGAGGACCAGAGCTATGTTGGACGCTCTCCTTATCGACTCACCGTTTTGCAGCCCATGCTTTACTCAGTAATGTTTGACCAGCTGTTAGCTCTGCCAGTGTTGGCAAGTGCCGTGGCTCCTGGTGTAGACCTCCCATTTTGTACCACCCACCCACTACATTCAATGGTGTTGACAGTAGATGAGATTTGTGCAGTGCCAAATCAAAACGCGACAATCAACCGTGAGATGTACACGGGAACAGACAAATTGATTAATTTCGAGCCCTGAAGAATATTCCAACATCTGGATCGAAACGTTGGCGATGAGATAAGAAAATCAACGCTTTTCTTGGACTGAAAGCCGGAATCCCACGAGAGATAATTACTTAGGTGCACATCAATCGTGCATCAAAAAACGTGGAATATAATTCCGAATAACGACTGTATGAAGCCGCAAACATCGATTTCCACAATCAAACGAAGCGCATTGTCAATCCAATGACGCCACCATGTGCAGTGTGTATTAGGAAAACATTCTGATCGCTGCGATTAGACACCGCACTATAATTATAATTATGTTAGCTTTGCGCGAAGAGATCTATCAACCCGACGACAAGACCATTGTCGACCAATTATCCCTGAGGAGAGATTCGATCCCCGGAGCGGTCCTTCCTTTAAACAAACACCGACGCCGCCACCACCGCTGACTTCGGGGTCACAAAGCGCCGAAATTGCCCTGCTGGACTGCAACAGCAGCGTGGTAACTTCCTTCGATGACTAATAGCCTCCCGGTGACCATATAGCCGAGGCGGTAAACGCACGGGTATTCAGCATGACCATGCTGAGGGTGACGGGTTCGATTCCCGGTCGGTCCAGGATCTTTTCGTAAAGGAAATTTCCTTGAATTCCTTGGGCATAGAGTATCTTCGTGCCTGCCACACGATATACGCATGCAAAATGATCATTGGCAGAGGAAGCTCTCAGTTAATAACTGTGGAAGTGGTCATAGAACACTAAGCTGAGAAGCAGGCTTTGTCCCAATGAGGACGTTACGCCAAGAAGAGAGAGAGAGAGAGCCTCCCGGTGACGGCCTTCATCGACAAATATATCGGCAAGATGGGTCAGCAACGCCACGCCGCCGTTGTCTGACAATCGTTTGTTTGACCAGGAAGCGACCACCTGATGATTTTCGTCATTATTAGCACTTCTATTAGAGAAAGAGCCTGCTCCGGTGGAATTATAATCATCATTTGCTGGTGCGGTTGATACGTTGGACCTACCAGAACAAACGAAATCGGCGGCCGCCCGCCCGTCCGGATAGAAACGAAACATAAAATAACTCAAACGCGCAAAGAACTTCAAATTGGCCACCTTCGGCGAGTGTCTTGAAGAACGCCGACCGACAACACCCTTCGATTCGCCGGCTTTTTCGGTACGTTCGTCTTGTTTTTTGTTTCTATGTGGGTACCTCCGGTTGGGCTTTCGACAGCAGAGACAAAATAGCTCGTGATTAATTACGGCTTCTCCCACCCTGGTGTGGCTAAATCATCAGCCGGTTTCTGTTCGGGAGAGCGAGATGTATAAAAAATGTTGGCCCAATCAGTAACAAATCATAAAAAGAAAAATCCGTGAACGGATTTCCCAGCCACAGGAGTAGTGCGTAGGATAGGGGCTGAAGTAACTACACGTTGCAGGAAGTACTGAAAAATCGCAGTAGGAGTAGTTTCATATGTAAAGTGGTTTGCACACATACAGTGTATCAAACAATTGTCCGTACAGCAATTTTTTTGTCAAAATAATTATTCATTCAAATGTTTATAACTTTTTTATGCGTCAATCAAAAACGCAGAAATTTTGACCAATCATGACCCAAGTATTAAAGCTCCATTGGTAAAATTTTGAGCGAGATCGAATAAGTTTTCTGAATGTTATAGAACTTTTAGTAAAACTTATAAGATTTGAACACATTTTTAAAACATTATATCTCAATACGTACTCGATGAAATTTTTTCCATTTTTTATGTGTTACATCTTATACCTAAGGCTTTCACATGCAGCTATATTTGAGGTTTTATATTCGCTACAAAAAATATGAAAAATGTGCTTATGTAGCTGACGATGTTTAAAAATTTACTATATTTTGCACATATAATCTGCCAAACGTTTTCCACCAATAAAAGTGCATTGACTGAACGAAAAATCCATAGGACCTACTCTTCATATGTAGTTTAGTAAGTCCTGTATAAAAATACTACATTAAGGAGAGTTTAAAAAAGTTGAAAACACTTTTTCACTTTTATTGATCAAAATATGATAAATTTACAAATGACACTCTGAACATATACGGATTTTTCATATTTTTTGTAGTGAATATAAAATCTCAAACGAAGCTGCACATGAAAGCCTTAGGTATAAGCTGTAACACAAAAAAAATGAAAAAGTTTTATCAAGTACATATTGAGATATAATGTTTTGAAAAAAATCGGTTCAAAAATCTTATAAGTTTTACTGAAAGTTCTATAACTTTCAGAAAACTTATTCAATCTCGCTCAAAATTTCACCAATGGAGCTTTAATATATGGGTTATAATTGGTCAAAATTTCAGCGTTTTTGATTGACGAATAAAAAAGTTATAAACATTTTAATGAAAAATTATTTTTATTAAAAAATTACTGTACGGACAATTGTTTGATACACTGTATTTATTTTACTGTTGAGTTGTCCGTATTTATGAAGCAAAAATACGACACCGCGCAAACGTCAAATTTCGCGTGAGAGTAAGCAAGCCAGTATAAATTCGTGCAGTAATCCATTCCGATGTCAATTATTCACAGGTCCGGTTGAACGTATAGAAATGTTTGCCTGTATTTATCACCAAAAACCGATCAGCTGATCGCGAAGTCACGTTCGCCAGAGAATTTGTTTGCAGCTTCTGGAACGTGACGACACCTTCGGCAACTGCGCGCGATTTCGGCTTGCCGAAATTCAAAATTAGGGAATCGCGCCAATTGGGCGGTGGCTTCTATATTTGTCTGTTTTCCACTATAACTCAGTCAAATTTGAACCAATTGACACAACTTTTGGAATGTGGTGAGATAGGTATAGTATCTACCCGTGTACAACATTTCAAGTCAATCGGTTCAAATTTGACTGAGTTATAGTGGAAAACAGACGAATATAGAAGCCACCGCCCAAGTGGTGCGATACCCTATCATATCACAAACACCACTTTGTCCGATGGGCCGATGGGCCTAAGCTGTGAAATTTAGAACATTGAATCCATTCATCAGCATAAATGCTTCGTCGCTCATTACACAAATACACTTAAACGGCTACTCATTTTGACAGTTATGCTGACATCGTACAGGGGGTTGTCACTACTCATTCATTCCATACTAGCTGCCCCGGCAAACGTCGTACTGCCTGCCTACTATGTTTTCTGACATACCGTCGTTGGGGGTGAGATTGGGTTAAAAAGGATACTCAAAAATTGTTTGTTAAATAACAAATGCAATTGAAGTCGGAATAACTTTTTATTTGGTATGTATACTCTCTCATGTGGTAATAATAGTTTAGCAAGAAAGTATCATGTTATATGAATTGCCTACTAAACTACAAATGATTGCAAATTGACCCAATCTCACCCCTTAGAGGGGGTGAGAATGGGTCAAAGTATTCGAAATCACCTATCTAAGAACATAAGTTAATTTTATTAATCATATCTAGTAAACCTACTTAAAACATAATGTTATCATGACGAATAAAAACTTAGGTAAGTTTAAAAGATTATTAATCCGCCTAAAAGGGCTAATACAATCGAAAAAATGGTTGAAATTTGATAAGATAACGTTTGTATACTGTATCACCATTTTTTGCCATCATAATCATCCTCATTAAGAGTTTCAACCTCCATGAGAGCGAGAGGAGGGGAGATTACAATGAGGGAGGGGTGCATTGAAAGATTGATTGTAAAAAAAAAACATGATAGTTTTAGTATACTGCATAAGAAATGTTTAACCAAACCCTCCGTTATAAACTCTTATGTGCATGATCATTGGCCTCTATATTGCTAAAGCAAATCACTCCATCTCAAGATAGATGGTCGTTCAAATATTATGTTAAGTCTATTTTGTGAGCTTACGATATTGCAGTACTTAAGATTAGCTGATGATTAGAGGAGTTGTCCAAACGCATGGGTGTGTTGTTATAAATGATTATTAACGTATTAACGCACTCGTTTGACACTTATCGACATATTTTTGAAAGAAAGCGTGCTTTTATGAAGATACGGTGAACATGACACCACTCTAACGTCAAATGAGGACTGGATAACAAGTTGATTTTTTAGTTAAGGCTATGTGCACTCGATAACTTGCTTGACCCAATCTCACCCCTATGCTTAATATTTAGACGTAGGGTCGAAAATATTGAGTTTTTAAATAAAAAGAGCAATGACTGCCCGCTTTTTCATAACATCAACCAGGTAATACCTACAGCTAACCACTTATAAGAAAATTTATGGTTAGGTAGGGTCTGGGACCATTTGGGCAGGGGGACCTATTTTGGGAACTTGCTGCTATAACTCAGTCAATTGCAAACCAATTGATATGAATATTTGTACAAGGCTAGAAACTGTGAGTATCTCACCGTATTCCAAAATTCAAATCGATTGGTTCAAAATTGACTGAGTTACAGCAGCAAGTGCCCAAAATAGGCCCCCCTGCCCAAATGGTCCCACACCCTACTTGTGTTAAACATAACGAAGGAAAAAAAATCGTTTTGATTTACAAGTAGTTTCGTCACTTGAGTTTAGCCACACATTTAACAAAAAAACGTTTATTGCAAAACATCTTATTCTGCATCATGACGTGTAAAAACATCTCCTCTTTGAGATAATATAAGTTTTAAATATAAATTAACGATAGTTGATGAGCTATTTCAAATTTTATATTTCTCTGTTTTGACCCAATCTCACCCCCCCAGACCCATTGTTACCCCGACGGTACAGCTTCATAGGGACGGCCCTACAATGTAATTTGTGCGGGAGCCCCCCGTTCCAGAGACCGGAGAGGTCTCACACCAAGCTAAGAACCTTCCCCGGCCCCAAAAAATACCCTCATACAAAATTTCACACCGATCGGTTCAGTAGCGGTTTCCAAATGCATAAGAGTCAGACAGACAGACATGAATTCATTTTTATGTAGGGGAAATTACCTATTCTCGGCCGTTTTGTTCTCTTCGTCTTAGGGGGTTTTTTAAAACCTATTAAACTCAAAGTTGGTCTCAAATCCTTCCAAACTAAGCTGAATTATATGGCCAAGTTTCAGGCAATTTGGCTGAAAAAACCCCTTATGACGAAGAGAACAAACCTGCCGATAATACCCATTGTCACCCTATATACACAGATCGAAAAAAGAGTGTAAAACTCTGTGATATATGATGCACATGATTGGAGCATGGAATATCCCAAAAGTTTACATGACATATCATGTAAATGTAATAACATATCATGTAAACTTCCATTATATGTCATGTAATTCAGCATGACTCTGTGTGTTTACATGACATATAACACAAATTTACATGATACTAGCTGTACCTGGCAAACTTTGTCTTGCCTACTGCGTTTTTTGACGTTTCAAGTTTCTATCCAAGACCAAGTCCTTGGTCACAAAGTGCATGGAAGATCAAATTTCAAAAACTCTCAATTTTTTCATGTTTTCATGTCCTTGGGTGAAAACTAACAGAACAAAACAAAGACGATCAAAATCGGACCTTCCGTTCGCAAGTTATGCGCGGTCCCACGTATGCCACTGCATTTATATATAGATATGATGTAAACCATTATAACGCTAAGTTTACATGACTAAACTGAAGTTTACATGACGTGTAAATCTCATTATTTTTATCTGTGTAGATACTACCGGGGGCCTGGGCTGCAAAACGGTGAGTCGATAAGGAGAGCATCCAATATAGCTCTGGTCCTCACAAGTTCCTACCTCATGCTTCCACGGGTCAAACAGCGTCTGTTCTGGCATCCAGCGGCTGAGTAAGAAACGCTGCACCACGCCCAGCTAGATCCAAGGTGGTAGCCCCATCAGCGTGGTCGTCCTAGTGTTGGTTGGGACGTTAAACAGAACTGGCACGATGGCCCTCCGGCGAGACAGGAGTGTTGGCGTAGGCCCAATAAGCCACCCGTAAAAATCCCCATTGCGAATAACATAGGAGAAAATACGACTCGATACAATCGGCAAAGACCCACGCGACGAAATAAGGACTACGATTGGAAACTTGGAACATGGAATTGCAAGTCACTAGGTTTCGCAGGATGTGACAGGATAATCTACGACGAACTACATCCCCGCAACTTCGACATCGTGGCGTTGCAGGAACTTTGTTGGACTGGACAGAAAGTGTGGAAAAGCGGGCATCGAGCGGCTACCTTCTACCAAAGCTGTGGCACCACCAATGAACTGGGAACAGGATTTATAGTGTTGGGCAAGATGCGACAACGTGTGATCGGGTGGCAGCCGATCAACGCAAGGATGTGCATGTTGAGAGTTAAGGGCCGTTTCTTCAACTACAGCATCATCAACGTCCACTGCCCACACGAAGGGAGACCCGATGACGAGAAAGAAGCGTTCTACGCGCAGTTAGAGCAAACATACGATGGTTGCTCGCCGCGTGACGTGAAAATCGTTGTCGGCGACATGAACGCGCAGGTAGGAAGGGAGGAAATGTACAGACCGGTAATCGGGCGAAACAGCCTGCACGCCGTATCGAATGATAACGGCCAGCGATGCGTAAACTTTGCAGCCTCCCGTGGTATGGTAGTCCGAAGCACCTTCTTCCCCCGCAAAGATATCCACAAAGCCACCTGGAGATCACCCGACCATCAAACAGAAAACCAAATCGACCACGTTCTAATCGACGGTAAATTCTTCTCAGATATAACCAACGTCCGCACATACCGCAGTGCGAATATAGATTCGGATCACTACTTAGTCGCTGTATGCATGCGCTCAAAACTTTCGACAGTTATCACCACGCGTCGAAGTCGAACGCCGCGGCTCAACATCGAGCAACTTCGTAACGTAGAAGTGGCTCAAGACTACGCGCAGCAGTTAGCAGTGGCCCTACCAACGGAAGAGCAGCTTGGCGCAGCTACACTTGAAGATGGCTGGAGGGACATCCGATCCGCCATAGGTAGTACCTCGGCTACAGCACTAGGTTTCGCGGCTCCGAATCACAGAAACGACTGGTACGACGGCGAATGTGAACAGTTGAAAAACGAGAAGAATGCAGCATGGGCGAGAATGCTGCAACACCGTACGAGAGCGAATGAGGCACGTTACAAACAGGCGCGGAACAGGCAGAACTCAGTCTTCCGGATGAAGAAGCGCCAGCAGGAAGAACGAGATCGCGAAGCGATGGAAGAGCTGTACCGCGCTAAGGACACACGAAAGTTCTACGAGAAGCTGAACCGCTCGCGCAGAGGCTTTGTGCCACAAGCCGACATGTGCCGAGATAATCACGGGAATATTCTCACGAGCGAGCGTGAGGTGGTCGAGAGGTGGCGGCAGCATTACGATGAACACCTCAATGGCGACGTTGCAAGTAGCGAAGGTGGCGTGGTAACAGATCTAGGAGTATGTGCACAGGACGAAAGACTTCCGGCCCCTGACCTTCAAGAGATTGAGGAGGAGGTTGGCCGGTTGAAAAACAACAAAGCCGCTGGAGCAGATCAACTACCAAGCGAGCTTCTAAAATACGGTGGAGAAGCACTGGTGAGAGCACTACACTGGGTCATTACCAAGATTTGGGAGGAGGAAGTATTACCGGAGGAATGGATGGAAGGTATCGTGTGTCCCATCTACAAAAAGGGCGACAAGTTGGATTGCGGGAACTACCGCGCGATCACACTACTGAGCGCTGCCTACAAGATACTCTCTCAAATTTTATGCCGCCGTCTATCACCGATTGCAAGAGAGTTCGTGGGGCAATATCAGGCTGGATTTATGGGTGAACGCGCTACAACGGACCAGATGTTCGCCATCCGCCAGGTGTTGCAGAAATGCCGCGAATACAACGTGCCCACACATCACTTGTTCATCGATTTCAAATCGGCGTATGATACAATCGATCGAGAACAGCTATGGCAGATTATGCACGAATACGGATTCCCGGATAAACTGATACGGTTGATCAAGGCGACGATGGATCGAGTGATGTGCGTAGTTCGAGTATCAGGGACACTCTCGAGTCCCTTCGAATCTCGCAGAGGGTTACGGCAAGGTTCAACATTGCTTTGGAGGGTGTAATAAGAAGAGCGGGGATAAACACGAGTGGGACGATCTTCACGAAGTCCGTTCAGCTGCTTGGTTTCGCCGATGATATTGATATTATTGCTCGTAAATTTGAGACGATGGCGGAAACGTACAACCGACTAAAGAGTGAAGCCAGGCGAATCGGATTAGTCATTAATGTGTCGAAAACAAAGTACATGATGGCAAAGGGCTCCAGGGAGGAATCACCGCGCCCGCCACCCCGAATTCATATCGACGGTGATGAAATCGAGGCGGTTGAAGAATTCGTGTACTTGGGCTCACTGGTGACCGCCGACAACGACACCAGCAGAGAAATTCAGAGGCGCATTGTGGCAGGAAATCGTTCTTACTTTGGACTCCGCAGAACTCTACGATCGAATAAAGTTCGCCGTAACACGAAGTTAACCATCTACAAAACGCTGATTAGACCGGTCGTCCTCTATGGGCACGAAACATGGACTCTACGTGCAGAGGACCAACGCGCCCTTGGAGTTTTCGAACGGAAGGTGTTGCGTACCATCTACGGCGGAGTGCAGATGGAAGACGGGACTTGAAGAAGGCGAATGAACCACGAGCTGCATCAGCTGCTGGGAGAACCAACCATCGTCCATACCGCGAAAATCGGGAGGCTACGGTGGGCGGGTCACGTCATCAGGATGTCGGAGAGCAACCCGACTAAAATGGTTCTCGAGAGTCATCCGACCGGTACAAGAAGACGTGGAGCGCAGCGAGCTAGGTGGGTCGACCAAGTGGAGGACGATCTGCGGACCCTACGCAGAGTGCGGAACTGGAGACAAACAGCCATGGACCGAGTGGAATGGAGGCGGCTACTATGTACAGCAGAGGCCACCCCGGCCTTAGCCTGACCGGTAAGGTAAGTACTACCGGGGGCTGCCACTACTGGTGCGCCGCGAACCTTTCCCAGGTGCGCCGCAGGATTTTGGCTTTTGTGACGAAACAAAAAAAAACGAACTCTTTATTTGTATTGCGGAACACCTTTATTTTTTTTTATTAGTAAAACTAGTGTCGCTCACATTTTTTTTTTCTAATCTTTCCTGACTCTTCGATTGTTTCATAGGATTTCTGGTATCCTTTTTCAACATATCAATTGAAACCACATTTTAAAATTTCATGTTTTTTGAAATTGTTTTTGGAATTCTTAAGCTTCAGCTTAGCTTTTGATTTTACTATAACTTTTCCAAAGTTTTTAATTTCAAGAACATTATTTACGTTCTTTTCAGAATAATTACAAGGTCTTCGGAACAGTTTAGCAGCATGCAGGTTTGCCGATCTGGTAGTGTGAAGAGCTAGCTTTGACCTTTTTTTAACCGGACTGTTTCATCAGTACTGCTGCAACCTCGCTGAACTCGAATAAGTTTGTTATGCTCGGTTTCATCAATGGGATTATATATGGCCAATCCAGGCCCAAAGGGTTAAGTTGAAATTTTTTGAAAATAAAGCCCACCTGGCAGGTCTTTACAATCTCTTCGTGTGTCCCAGTCCCCGAAAGTTTCCAAAATAAATAAAAGTGTTGCTTTGCAATTTCCGCAAAAAGTTGAAGCTTTGTTCAAGTTCTGTGTAGTCATTTTCATTCAATAAGAATTCTTTAGAATTTGTGGCTGAATTAATGAAATTCAGCAGCTTGTTTCACCTTTACATCTGAGTTTCTTCTTATTTTTAAAACTTCTATGATGAAATCAACATGATTTTTGAAATCTTACAAATATTCAAACTATCTTTGAGAAATTAAAAATAGTTAGTTTTCCAAATATTGAATTCTAAAAACATGATATTTGAGAAGTGTTTGGGAACCTCTGCACTACTCCATCCTAACAGATACCTGTATAGATAATTATCACATACTGTCATGTCACCCTCTTTGGGCCTTGCATCCTGTCGACCGGAAATGTCGCGGTTTCTCATATGTTGCAGAATAATTGCTTTGAGCATCTCGGCTGATATGCGATCGACCCCGGGGCCCTGATCAATTTCATGCTACGGATAGCTTTCCCTATCTCCAATAGCTGTCCAAATGTGTATTTCACGGGCATCGTAGTCTCAAAGGCGACATGTGACATTATAGAAGAGACGAATGTCGCCGGTTTTTTTCGCCTTCATCGGTTACTGAGTCTGCTCACGCTCTTTTGGCCTACATGAGAACTTCACTTCCTTCTTGAAATTCACATAGCGCTGAAACAAGTCTACACAGATCGAAAAAAGAATGTAAAATTCTGTGACATATGATGCACATAATTGGAGCGTGGGATGTCACAGAAGTTTATCATGTAAAGTTCATGAAATATCATGTAAACTTTCATTATATGTCATGTAATTTAGCATAACTCTGAATGTTTGCATGACATATAACACAAATTTACATGATATATCATGTAAACCATCATAACATTAACTTTACATGACTAAAATGAAGTCTACATGACATGTAAATCTCATTATTTTTGTCTGTGTAAGGTTCTATCGCGGCTTTGGCATTCCTTACGTAATACAACGTACGCAGATCGAGAAAAGGGTGTAAAATTCTGTGACATATGATGCACATGATTGGAGCGTGGGATATCACAGAAGTTTACATGACATATCATGTGAAAGTAAAGATATATCATGTAAACGTCCATTACATGACATGTAATTCAGCATGACTCTGAGCGTTTACATGACATATAACATAAATTTAAATAATATTTCATGTAAACTATCATAACACTGAGTTTACATGACTAAATGAAGTTCATATGACGTGTAAATCTCATTATTTTTGTCTGTGTAACATCGGTAAAATTCTCAAATAAAAATTATGTTTTTAAATACTTGCTCCAAGTTTTTCAGTTCTCAAAAAGGCAGTTTTGGTCAAATCCATGTTGTATGCACTTCACATTCATCCAGAAGGCTGGGAAATTGACTGGTTCAAATATTTGTAAATCGGTTGAAAAATAGCTCAGTTATAGCAAGCTTAAATTACCGTTCCAACTGTTTAAGAGGCATGGCAGTGACAGTGTTAAGATGACGGAAATTTTTATGTAGGGTAAAAATATACGCAGAAAAATGGCGCTTGTTTAAAACAATAAAACGCATGGTTGATTTTCAAACTGAGAATTTGCTTATTCCAAAGTTATATTTAATTGTTTTCATTTAGAGTTTATCGATAAAAACAACCGATAACCATCATTTCATATAATGTCAAAAATTTCATTTGTTTCAACAAAATAAAAACCATAAACATGGTCCGAAAGCACTTACACATCTATAAAATGCTTACCCCAACATCGCCACAACGAAGAAGGTGTTGCAAATCCATCACACCAACTTCCAAGCAGTGTTGAGAATACTCACTTGGGAAAAGTTATACTCACTTGCTTCTATTTCAGTCCAGAAGCATGCTATCAAAAATGATGTTTGAAGGGCTTTTAGTTTGTAGTTTAATCTAAAAGTTTGCCGAATAAAGTAAAGGTCGCAGACGCATACTAAAACCTTGAGAGAGTTGTGAGCACAACGTGAGTATAAATTACATGAATTTTACTCACGTTGTACTCACAGCTCTCTCACAACTTTGGTATGCGTCTGCGTCTTTTACTTTATTCGGCAAACTTTTAGATTAAACTACAAACTAAAAGACCTTCAAACATCATTTTTTATAGCATGCTTCTGAACTGAGATAGAAGCAAGTGAGTATTCCACTGTGAGTAACACTGCTATATATATCTATTAGACTGGGTCAACAAAGTCGATTTTTTGGAACAAAGCTTTTTCGATTCCTTTTAGCGTCCAAAACAACTGTGCAAAATTTGGGAGCGATTAATTGCTTCCCCGTATTCTGCATTGCGATTGAAATTTGTATGGAATTTAGTATGGGAAAACGTGCTTTTTTGCATTTTTTCTCATAAATTGAAATTTTTCGTCTAAAACGATCTAACCAATTACGTTGAAGTATGTATAGCCTAAGATATGCTGAAAAACTTTGCCGAAGACCGCAAAGTGATCCGACACTTGTGAAAAAAGTTATAACGTACAGATTTCCCGGCGGTGCTTAACATTTAACATGTAAAGGAATAACATCAATAATAAAATCTCAATTTTTGGCCTAAGTTACCAGGCGAAAAACTTTTTTCACAAGCTTCGGATCACTTTTCTGTCTTCGGCAAAGTTTTTCGGCATATCCTAGGCTGTATTTCAACATCATTAGTTACATGGTATTAGACCAAAGAATGCAACTTATGAGTAAAATGCAAAAAAGCACGTTATCCCATACTAATTTCCATACAAATTTCAATCGCAATGCGGAATACGGGGACGCAACCAATCGCTCCCAAATTTTGCACAGTTGTTTTGGATGCAAATACAGATTGATAATGCTTTGTTCCGGGTCGATACGATCAAATTCAAAGTTTCTCCATACAACGTTGACCCACTCTAATATCCATATCTCTGTTTGTTTTAACGAACTGTCAAAAATTTCGACAAATGAAAATATTTGTATTATCAAACAATAGAACAGTTCAGTTTAAACTAGAAATCAGTTTGTCGCTATAGTAAACTAAAAAATCGGTTGATTTGAACTAGAATTTAATTGTGTTTACAATTTGTTTTTCTGCGTGTACATAAAAAAAGGAATTTGTATGGAGAGGGCGAAGACTAGTGCTTTTACCCTATAAGATTTTATGTGTTATGGTTAATAACAAACAAGCGTATTCTTTTTAAGGATTATGGATGATGCAATTTTAGGTTGAAATGGTGAATTCTCATTTTCATTAATTTCTTAGAAGTTTAGAATGATTTAACCCTTGCTACACCGTTGGTAAAGAATCGAAATCTAATTACTGAAACAAGTTCATGACGAATGATAATCAGCTGCTGAGAAGTGGGCTCAGCCTTTTGAAATTCTCCCACCATCATCTCCACTTCGCCGTCAGGTTTTTTGTTTGTGTGTTCCGGCGTCTTCCAGAATTCCATTGGGCCACTTCAACGAGCAGATACCGGCGCGACCCCACGAGTGTGAGACGGCAGATGTGGAGACCACCCAAAACCCACTGCTTCGCCTATTAATTTTCGCGCCATTCACTGATTTGTAGTGTCCGATTAAAACGTTCGATTCTCTTACCTTCCCAGGAAAACAGCTTCGTCTCTGTATAAAAAAAAACGGTGGGCAGGCTGATCTATTCTTTTCTCGCTCTCGTGTGCGGCTCTATTCACATCACAGAAGGTCCGTCCGGCCGGCGGCCAATAACACACGGAAGGAGGAAAAGATCATTAATGGGAGTTGCTTGAGACTATGTAGCTATGTATCTATAGACTCGCGGCTCTTTACGACCTGTTGGACCAGCAGCAGCGGCAGCGGGGCTGACTTTATGCGGCGATAATCGTGTTCGGATGCGATCGACCGCAGCCACCAATCCATGGCCGCGGGAACCCGTCCCGTCGTCGGTGGCTGTTGGGCTTGCGAGCCGATGATGGATCGATGAAAAGAGATCACGGAAACATTATTGGTTGATTAGTCATAGACAATAGGTGCTCCAATATTGAAATGTACGCACCAGAATTGAGCAACTACCGGGTCGGCTGAGGTTACTGTTCTTAAAACTTGCTTTTAATACTGCGATGAAGATAACTATAAATATGTTTATAAAACTGCTCAAGTTTCGAATTTAATGAACGCCTAATTTAAAAATCCAAAGAGTATGTTTGAAAATTAATAAAAATGTATCTCGAAAAACATTCAAATAATCGATCAAGGAGATATGTATCTGCATAAATCTCCATATATTGCGAATAAGTTATTCAATGTACCAGTTAATTATCAAGGATATAAAATTCAACTAAGGAAATCTTCCAGGAAATGCTATTAAAAACAAATTTTGTAAATTGTACATCATGTGTTTTTATGGAACAAAAAAAATCAACAATCATAGAAGAAGTGCTTCAAAGATTTGTTTTTGTCTAAGTTGGAGTACGAGGTCACTTTTGTTGTTGTAAGTATTTGGCATTCTAAGGCTTCCTCCAGGAGCTCTAAAGACACAGTGAGAATATACAAAAAAAATCGAAAAAAATACGAGCAAAAATAGCAAAGTGCAAGTGAATTTGACACAAAGTATGCTGAAGATCTCGGTTAAAGCATCTTAGGTTCCACCAGATTATGAAACTGTCAGGCTTCTTGTGAAAAACACTTAGCAGTGGCGTAGCAAGGGGGGGGGGGTGTGCGATGCGTGCGGTCCGCACCAGGCCCCCGATTTCAGGGGGCCTCCAAATTAAGGAAGGTTTTTTACTCTAGTTTAAATAAAGTTCTTTAAATAACGAAAGAATCCTATAAGTTCAACGCTTCGCAAAACTTTTGATAGGTATGTGGGGGCCCCTTCGTGATTATCAAGAGTTTTATGGAATGGAGCATACAGATGGCCCCAAAACATGTGTTAGAATTAAAATTGAATTTTACGAAATTCAGTACCGATATGGAAGTAAAACTCATGAGCATTGTGAAAACGTCCCTGGTATGTATCCTAATAACAGGACCAAACATAGTTGTTGACTAAGCTTAAGGTAGCAGCTGAAATTTAGGGGCCGCAGTTATGAAAATTAAGATCTGAACACATGTCAGGTCAAAACCGTAATAATAATAGTTTGTCGATTTTTTTGCTTTCGTATAAAAAATAAGTGCAATCAATGTATCCAACGATTTCATCAAGTATTTCTTTCTAAGTATTCCTTGAAGGGTTTCTGCGAGAATTCCTTCGAGCAACGTAAATACTTACCTTGCCTTCGGGAATATGTATTACGATTTATCTAGCAGTTACTTTAAAGACTTCTACAAAAATTCCTCTAAGATTTACTTCAGAACTTTTTCATGGATTGCTTCAGGAATTCTTCTAAGCATTGATTTTGGAATACTAGAATTGATTCCTTCAGGAACATCTCCAAGAATTACTTCAGGAATTTCTTCAAAAACTTATCAAAGAATCCTTCAAAAAATCCTTCAAGGATTATTTTTTCATGAATTCCTTCAGGAATATCTCTTTGGATCCCTTCATAAAGTCCTTCGAAGATAATGTCATGAAGTTCTACAACGAATCCTTCAGATGAACCTTAAGGGATTTCTCCAAGGTTTCTTTTAGAGACTTCTCCAAGAAGGAATCTTGCAGGAGTTCCTCATGGAAAATACCTTTGATGAATTTCTGAGATCATGCTTGATCAGGTAGGGATTTTGAATGGATTCTTGTGAGATTTTCTGAAGGAATTTCGGTAGAATTCTCGAAAGCATCCCTGTAGAAATACTTGCAGGAAGTTTTGGAGGAATTTTTAAAGGAATTCTAACATGTATTCGGAAAGAAGCATTGGGTTGATTTTTGAGATATGTTTGATGGCATTCTTGGCAGATTACTACACAGCCGCCACTCGCATAACAGTCCCATATGAATAGGAACCCCAGCTAAGATGGGACTGCTATGCGAGTGGGGGCAGTACAGTACTGTGAAGTATTAGTAGAAATACTAGAAGTACTATGAGGAATCACGTAAAGGATTCCTGAAGAAATTTTGAAAGCAAAGGATTTTTTGTAAGAATTAATGCCTAGATTATTTTTCAAAGAAATAAATGGCATAAACCCCGAAGAATTCTTCTCAAATCCGTTGATGTTGATTTGCAAAAGAATTTCTATAGATTTCCGTAGAGTAATTTCTGATGGAAGCCTTGCTGAAATTTATTTAAGAACCCTGAGAGAATTTGTGCAGGAATCCTTTGGGGATGAATGTGTTCACCTTTGCAGGGATACATTGAGAAATCCCTGAAGGAATCTTAGTAACGTAGGTTGAAAAAATCCTAGGAAAAAAAAACAAGTCTTCACTGGAATTTCTTAAAGGATGCATGATCGAATCGTGAAAGAGCATTAAAAAAATGCCTAATAAATCTCTGGACGATTTCATACAGCAATTATTGGAAGAATTTCTGAAGAAATCTTTGAAATGCTTGAACAATGCTTCGTAAGAAATTCTTGAAAGGGCTTCAAGAAAAACCATTTGTGGCATTGCAAAAAGAATTCTTGCAGAAATTTCTAAAAACAAATCTTGAAAGAATTCCTTAAGAATTCCTCTGGGAAATTTGATCAGGGGATCATGTGGGGTAGGCCCCAAAGGAATCGTTTGTTGAACTATTTAAGGAACTACCTATGGAATTCTTGGGAATACATATTACTAAAGAAATTCCTTCAGAAACACTTGGAGGAGTTCCCAAAGCAATCGTTGTAGCAATTTTCGAAGCACATCTTGGAGGAATTTGTAAAGAAGTCCTTGAAGTTACTCCTAGACGAATCGTAAAAGATATCTAAGATAGAGTTCTTGAAGTTCTCCATTTGAAACAATTGCTTGATGAAATCCTCTGAAAAAAATCATAGAAGCTTCGTGAAGAAATTTCGGACGAAATTGGTGTCATCGCTAAGTAAATTTTTAATGGTTAATGGAAACCTTAAAAGAATGCTTTACGAATTTATTGAAAAAAAAATCCAATAAAATTTCTTGGAGGAATTTCATTGAGAATTCTTGAAAGAATTCTTACATTTTTTTATTAGCATTTTCCTTTGGAAATTTCTTTTGGATCTTTTTCAGTAATTGCTTTGGAAATCCGTTCAGCAATTCGTTAGGGAATATCTTTGAAAATTTATTTGGAAACTCCTTCAGCATCCTTCATTATTTTAAAGAAAATCTTTGGCAATTGTCTCAACTATTGTGTTCGCAATTCCTTTGGTAAAAATTATCAAGACTTTTTCAGGAACTCTGTTACAAGTTTCATTGAAAACTCCTACGGCAATTCTTTTAAGAATTTGTTAGGAATTCCTTTGGAAACTTCTTTGGTCAGTTCTCGGCAATGCTTCAGCAATGGCTTTGCAAACATCTTCAGAATATTTTCTGTTCTGAAATTTCTTTAGAAATTCCATTAACAACTTCTCGTTGGTTTTTGTTTTGACAATTCGTTTGAAAAATCCTCTGGTAATTACCTTGGGAATAAACTTACTTTGGAAATGCATTCGGCGAATTTTCTGTGAGCTATCCCGTGGAAATTTTTCTTATTATTAGCTTTGGCGCAGTTTTTTTTAACAAAGCCTTTGGAAATCGTTCTAGCCACTTTTATTGGATTTGATCCTGAAATTCCTATAAAATTATTTTTGGGGTTTCTTGGAAATTTTTTTTGAAAACTATTTCGGCAGTTCCTTTGAAATTTGGTTCGGTAACTCATTCGAAAATTTCTGGGCAATAATTCGAAATTGATTTAGGTTTTTATTTTTAAAAATATCTACGGCATAACTTTTTGAAATTCTTTGGGCAATAGGTTTAGAAATTTATCAGGAAAACCCTATGATATTCCCTTCATCAATCAGTTTCACCAGCAGTATTTTTGCTTATATACACTAGCTGTGTTCACTAGCTGTAACTTTTCGAAAAGTGCATCAAATATTCTCAAATTTTTACTGTAACTTCATCAACTAGATGTGTATCAGTGGTCCACAATTAGAAAAGATCAGGCCATTCTCCACGAAGTTGTAAAGATTCTTGAAACAGGTAAAATTATCCGATAGCCAACTTTGAGCTGTTATACATATCTCCGGATTCAATAAACCGAATGCAATGAAATTTTGACCATTTATGACTGATATAATGAGCTATGAAAAACCATTGACTTAACTTAATATTTTTAACACGGAAGAAAATTATAACGATTAGATTATTTCTCTAATAAAACACCAAATTATCCAAAATATCAACATCGTTTCAAAATTCAAGATGCAAATTATAGTTCATTTAATTTCCCTCTAATTGACTTATATATAAATGTGTTTTGAAGGAAAGTAACAACATAGCCACCAATAAATTGAAAATTTAATAAAATACATATTAAAAATAGACCAATTTACTAAAAAATCGTGAAAAAATTGAAATCGCTATAATTTTGTCCCTTGTCAAAAACGTCAAGTTAAGTCAAATGTTTTCCAGAGTTCATTATATTTCATTATATTCATTATTATTATATTCATTATATTTCTAAAGGCATCTTTGAAGGAATTTTGAATAAATCCTTGGTAGAATTCCTAAAGCAATCCCTGGAAAAATCCCAAAAGTAATCTTCTATAAAGCTCTTGGAGAAATTACTGAATAAATAAAGATAAGAATGCTGTATCCGATTGATGAAACCTTCGTAGCGGTTCCTAATAAGATCTTTGCAGAAATTCGAAAGATTTGTTTAAAGAAATATTTGAGAAATCCTTGAAAAAAATCCCGTAGAAATTTTTGAAGCAATGCCGGAAGAATTCTCGATGGGTACCCTATATGAAATCTTAAACTTGCATTAATCATTTAAAAGATGCTTCTAGGTATTTTTAAAGCATTCTTGAAGAAAGTGGCTAAACAGTCTGAGGAGGAATCCTTGAAGAAACTTCTGAAGAACCCGAGCAGAGGAGAATAGCAAATTGATAACTACGAAATGACATAACCTGTTTTTATAACTTGTTTTGTTATTGTTATATAATCATGGCATAGCTTTTCTATAACAAATTTTGTTAGACATTCTCATTCTTCATTTTCTCATCAAGCTATTGATATACATTCAATAAATTACATTTCAATAACATGTTTTGTTGAAGTATAAGTTTTGTTATTATTGTACTATTGATCAATTTATCAACAATAGCACAACAGTAACAAGTTTTGAAATCTAAGCAACATCATTCGAGATGAACTTAGTTTACGTTGTTCATGTTTCACGTAAGTTCCTCTTCTTACTATTTCTAGCACTATATTTTAACTTGGAGAAGTTCTCGGAGAATCCTTCGTAAAAGCTCCAGGTGGAATCTTCAAAGAAATTTTCAGAGAAATCTCAAGATCTCAAGAACTTCGGGACAAATGATCACAGGAAATTCTGAAGAAATCTTTGAAGGAATTATTTATGGAAAAGTTTAAGGACAAAATCTGTTGACGTATTTCTAGAAGAATTATTGGAAAAACTCCTGAAAAAAACTTCAGAGAAGTCTCTTGATAAATATAGAAGGAATTTCTGTCGGAATCCATAGCGAAATCGATAGAGGAATTTTAGTAAAAAATCTAGCAGAAATTTCTGGTGGAATCATCAGAGGAAGTTCAGGAGAAATTCTTGCTTTTTTTTGGAATTGTAGAATCCTGGAGGGATTTTTGACATAATTCTTGAATGCAGGGAAAATCCGGATCAATTAAAACGAAGTTTCCAGAAAAATTGTAAAAATCTGTGTAATATTTTCAATATCACAAAAATGTTCTGCAAAACTGTTGAGCATTTTAAAAAATCAATAAAATGCTAAAAAAAAACGAAAGCCACAAATTACTATCGACGACCATACTTTTTTAAGCATAATTACGTACTTACCTTACCGGTCAGGCTAAGGCCGGGGTGGCCTCTGCTGTACATAGTAGCCGCCTCCATTCCACTCGGTCCATGGCTGTTTGTCTCCAGTTCCGCACTCTGCGTAGGGTCCGCAGATCGTCCTCCACTTGGTCGACCCACCTAGCTCGCTGCGCTCCACGTCTTCTTGTACCGGTCGGATGACTCTCGAGAACCATTTTAGTCGGGTTGCTATCCGACATCCTGATGACGTGACCCGCCCACCGTAGCCTCCCGATTTTCGCGGTATGGACGATGGTTGGTTCTCCCAGCAGCTGATGCAGCTCGTGATTCATTCGCCTTCTCCAAGTCCCGTCTTCCATTTGCACTCCGCCGTAGATGGTACGCAACACCTTCCGTTCGAAAACTCCAAGGGCGCGTTGATCCTCTGCACGTAGGGTCCATGTTTCGTGCCTATAGAGTACGACCGGTCTAATCAACGTTTTGTAGATGGTTAACTTCGTGTTACGGCGAACTTTATTCGATCGTAGAGTTCTGCGGAGTCCAAAGTAGGCTCGATTTCCTGCCTGAAGGAATCCTTGGGGAAACTCGTAGAGTAGATGATTTTTTTAAGAATGCGTTGGAAGAAATCCAGAAGGATTTTTGGAAAGAATTCCAAATTTTCTTAGAGGAGCTTCTGTATGGATCCTTGGTAGATTTTTTTTTAAATTATAATTCAATGGATTCTTTTGAAATTTCTTGGAGGATTTCTAGGATCAATCTCTTAAGGAGAAACTTCAGAGAGTACCAATATGGCTGCCACAATGGCCGACTTGCACCCCTACTCACGTTTTCAAAAGCACAAATCTTAAAAAATCGTAAACAAATGCGGTCGATTTTGAAAAGCTGCCCCTTTTTGCAAGTGAGCAAAGCCAGGATAATCAAGTGCGACTTTGTTCGATGCTTTGCTCGTCAGATTTGTGCCTCTAAAGTTTGTATGCAAAATTGCAATGGGCTTTCTTGATGTTTCACCTTAATAAAACTTTAAAGAAATTCTTTGAAGATTCTTTGTAGATTTTTTCCGAAAAAAAGCGTTGCAGTAATTCTTGAAGGAATCCTTGGAAGGATTTCTAAAAGAATCTATGGAAGAAATTCTTAAGAAATACTTGAGGAAATGCCAAGATAAGTTCTTGGATCTCCTGAATGAAACTATGGAGGAATGTTTGAAGAAATCCTAAAAGGACTTTGAAGCCTTTGCAAGAATCTTTTGCAGTACTATGAAGTACTTTCGATAACATCCTCGGAAATAACACTGTAAGAATACATGAAAGAGTGTTTAGAGAATTATTGAATGACACCCTTGCATTAATCACTTGAAAGATTCTTGAAGACAAATTATTATTCAAGAAAGATTTTATCAAAGAAAATGGTAGAGCAATCTTTGAAGGAATTCATAAAGGATTACTTGATGCAATTCCTAAAGAAATTGTTAAAAAAATCGCCATAATTCTTAGAAAAAATAATCTTTCGCTCATTGATGGAACTCCGGGATGTATCCTTGCAGAAATCCCCGAAGAAATTCTTAAAGGAATACAGAAAATAATTTTTAACCTTCAGTCAGTCAGTTGGCCGCCACTGCCAGCATCACGCTAATGCTGAGAAGTCGAGATTTTTTTCAACGCTTTGTACAAAATACAACAGCGTGATTATTATGAGAGTTAAAAGAATAGATTTAACATTGTAAAATATGTATATCCGTAATTTTCATGGGGCCCACAAATTTGGTTCCACACCGGGCCCCCAAATTCCTAGCTACGCCACTGTCAAAAAGTATCAATATTCTGGTTGGAAGCCTACCAAACACCTCGTTATGAATCAACCAAGGGTCAGTAATTTGCCAGTGGTCTTACTAGAAATCCTCGTTGTATCAATTCCGAATGGACGAGAAATTGACATAGTTGAATGAATCATCTCCTTCTCAACAACCTCTTCATCCACCGAGCTTCATTAAACCGTTGGGATCAGTGTTTTATTTCATTATTCATCGATCCTATTGTCAGCGGGGGAAATTCAGCATCTCATCATGATCGGTAGCAGCAACATCATCTTCATCATCGCCCTCGTCGGTTCCCAGTTATTCTACACGAACGACAGGTTCCCGCGTGTATCACCACCGCGGCAACAAGAGTTGCGCGGCTTAGCGGCTTTTTTCTTGGATATATTTCGGAAGCAATCGTTCCCACCAGCGGGAGGTCCACGGTAAATCCTACCAAATAATAACCAGGGGCTATTTAACCGAAAACACTGACATCAACCGACCGGCGGCTCCGATGTTTTATGTTTTCTACCGAAAAAGTGAAATAATGTACCAATTAGTGACGGTTATTGTTCGACCTGGCAGCTGCGGGGCAACAACGACAGTAACCGAATTGAGGTAATTACAAAGTTGCAAAATTTAATCAAAATGCGATCATTTGTAAAAAAGATACGACGCATTTACTTGTTGGACAACTCGTTCAAAATTTTGCAGGAGGGAGGTGAAGGTGGTTTTCTGCTTTGATATTTACCAAAATATATAGGCTCAGTGTACCAGTTATGGCTATAGTACCTCAAATCCGCCATAGTTGATTTTCAAAAAATGTTCACAAATGTTCACGTTCACAAAAAATGAATGCAATCCCAAGTAACCAGAAGTATTATATCATTGCACGAATTAGACTGAATATCAACCTTTGCAATGCAAAATGCAGTAATTCCACACTTCTCATGCAATAATCCTTTAGATTGGCATTATCAATGTATTGATGCATTACATTTTTTCTTTACATTAGGATGCATTAAAAGGTGATATACGATAATTCAATAATTCAACACTGCAAGAACTGAATAAATACAATGTACAAATTAGCAGAGGTTGCTCTAACAATACAATTATAAAAGCTTGACTCTAATGGTAAACAAATGAAATCAAGAAGAATGAACAACTTTTCGGTCAACTCTAGCGGTCTTCAACACTTCTGGTTCGACTCCCGACTAACTTAATCTCCGTTTGAACCACCGATCCACGCCTTTCTTCAGCAAAACCTTTTTAGAGATGACCTTTTCTCTTTTCTGTTGCCTGCTATCGCATGCCAATAATGCTGGAAACCACAATTAGCATATGAGTAGTGTGCGAAGGGTGTGTTAAATTTCTTATATTGAATAAATATATTCTAAAATGCATTATGAATTTTTCAGTGATTTTGCAAAGATTTTTTCAGGAATTTCTTCAGGGATTTATCAAGGAATTTCACCAGGAATTAATCAAGGGATTCCATCATAAATTATGTAAACAGTTCATCCTGGAATTTCTTCAGGAAATCCTTCGGGGATTCCTTCAGAAATTCTTCCAGAAATTTCTCCAGGAATACCTTCTGGAATTTTTTCAAGAATTCTTTCAGATTTTCCTCCAGGAATTGCTCTAGGAGTTCCACTAAAAATTCCTCCAAGAACTTTTTCAGGGATTTTCCAGAGATTTCTCCACGAATTTCCCCATGGATTAATCCTGAAATTTCTCTAGAAATTCTTCCGGGAATTTCTCAGGGTTTTTTTCAGAAATTTCTTCTGAAGCTCCTCTAGAGATTGGCCCAAAAATTCATCCAGTAATTGTTGCATAAATTCCTCGAGGAATTTCTTCAAGGATTCCTCCAGCAATTTCCAAAGGAAAACCTCCAGGAATTCCTCCAGGATTTTATCCAGAAATTTCTCAAGGCACTCCTCCAGGAATTACGCCAAGAATTTCTTCAGGAATTCCTCCAGCAATTTCTCTAGTAATTGATCCGGACATCAGAAAATCTTTTGAGGATTTTTCCAGGAAATCTTCTGAGGATTTTTTTTTCAGAAATTCTTCCAGGAAACTCAGAAACTCAGGAACTTTTCAGGGATTTCTCCAGGAATTTCTCCTGAGATTCCTTCATGAATTGTTCCAAGGATTCCTCCACAAATTTCTCCAGGGATTCCTCCAGGAAATGCTTTGAAGATACCTCCAGGAAATCCTCCAGCAGTTCCTCTAAGGATTCTTCCAGCAAATCCTCTTGGGATTTCTTCAGAAATTCTACCAGGAAATTTCAGGGGGAATACCTTAAGGATTTTTTCAGGAATTCCTCCGAGTATTCCTCTAGGAATTTCTATCAAGATTTCTCCGGAGACTTCTTTGCAAAAGAATTGTTCCACGAATTCTTTCAGGGATTTCGTCGAGGATTGTTCCAGGAATTCCTCCATAAATTCTACTGGGAATTCCTCGAGGATTTTCTCAAGGGATTTTTTTTTTCAGAAATAGATAAATAATAGAATAGAAATAGAAATCTTCCAGAATTCCTCTTGAAATTCATCCAGTGATTCTTTCAAGAATTCTTGAAGTGATTCTTCCAGGAAACCCTTCATTGATTTTTTCAGCAATTCCCACAGGAATACCTCTACCCGAGCAGAAGGGAATAGCAACAGCATAATAAAATGTGTTATTTTGGAAAAATAACTGAGTAGCGGAAAGAGTTATTTTCATGTTATTTACATAACATATCCTGATATAAACTTGTCTGTCATAAGCGGCAAAATAACAAATATTATAACAAAAATATGTTCCTGGAAGACCTGTTTAATAACATATTTTGTTAGTTTCAATAACAACTTAATAACAGCGAATTTTGAAAATATTTTCGATTTCTTATCGAAAACAGAGAGAAACAATAGTTCTCGTTTATTTTCCAAACAACTTACGATGAAAAACTACCGTCGTTTTGAAACTCTTTATTAGGTGGTTCATTGTTTATAATTTACATTAAAGCCTGTATCCGCAATAATCGGGACACAAAAGTACGGCAGTAACTCTGTACTGAATCAATAAAAATTAGCCAAAAATTAACTGAGAACTCTTTGGTGTATGTTTATTATTTGTGCAAAATTTCATTCATATCGATGCATTATTTTTAACTGTGGAAGAAAAACAAACAGACGACGTTTTTAAGATTTTGTACAATCATCACCAATTTTCATTCGCAAACTAGATGGTTCTTTTCCGCTACCATTCAAAGTTCTGTGAGGATAATAATGAAACTTCGTGAGCAGTTATGATACTTATAGAGACACTTTCTTGCAAAATTTCATCAACTTTTATCAATTGGGTTGAAAGTTACTGGTGTTGTTAGGGGATAGTGTTAATGAAAATGTTTCATCCTTTTTATGTGCGATGTTTGCCCATGCATAACTTTTGAATATCTCTGTCAGTTTTCATGAAATTTTCACAGAAGGTAGTTGATTATGTGCATATTATGCCTGAAAAATTTGATGAATATTGGTGTAGTACTTTCAACAATACAATCGAAACAATAAGGGGTGCTCACTAATTGATGTCTGAAGGGCTAAAATCACGTTCAGCCCCAATAAATGTTTCGACTATAAAATTGATGATAGTGCATCAATTTTTTTGAAATTTTGCCTATGTAAGTAAAGTAGATTGAGAGGTTTGTGTTCAAAATTTCAGTCATTTCCTTTATCAAATTCAAAAGTTACAGCGCTGACAAGCTAAACCAGGGCCTGTACAAAATTCAATTGCTCGCGTTCTACTGTTTCATTGCTGCAGCAAAAGGTACTTCACCGATTCACATGAAATTTTGAAGGTGAAATGAACACATCTTAAGATATTATCAGGCAAAATTTGAGCAATTTTAATGTATGTAAGGAAAGGAAATTTCCTTGACTTCCTTGGGCATAGAGTATCTTCGTGCCTGCCACACGATATACACATGCAAAATGGTCATTGGCAGAGGAAGCTCTCAGTTAATAACTGTGGAAGTGCTTATAGAACACTAAGCTGAGAAGCAGGCTTTGTCCCAGTGAGGACGTTACGCCAAGAAGAAGAATGTATGTATTGCAGAGTTACAGCCATATTTATGTGTCCCGATTATTGCAGATACAGGCTTTATTACCTCATTGATTGACACATTTATCCTAGTTAATCTAAGTGGGCTCGATGCAGTGAAAACAATAAAAATAAAATGTCTAAAAATAATCAATAGTTTTTGATTATTTTTTTTTTACATTTTTGTCGAAAATGTGTTGTTTGTCGTTGAATTCCACCAGTTGATCCAAAATGTTTCATAAAACACTCTATCACACTCTCTATTTTCGTATTCATACCTAAAAAAAAAACAGGTATACTTTTAAAAGTGCTTATAAAACAAAAGGCTGATAAGTTGGCACTGTAACGTAATGTCAGTAAGAAGAGGAACTGATGACAAAATAATATTTTCTCTTACAGTTCCTCACGGAATGCTGTGAACAACGAAAATCGCGAATGGTGTAGTTTTGATTGCAAAGCTAGTTATGTTGTAATATTAATGATAAAATATTTGTACTAGTCTCAATGACACAATAATTACTGAACTTGTGCTACAACAAAACATGTTATTGAAATGTAATTAAAAAAAAAATATACCAAGAGCACGATCATAACAAAATATTTAAGATTGCCCAACAGAACATGTTATGGAACGGTGATGACCTAATAAGTTAATGATAACAAACCGAGATATAAAAACAGGTTTTGTGATTCCGTTGTTATTATTTTGATATTTTCCTCTGCTCGGGTAGGAATTCTTTCAGGCATACCTCCAGGATTTTATCTAGGAATTTCACCAGGAACACCTCCAGGAATTACCCTTGGAATTTCTTCAGAAATTCCTCCAGGAATTGCTCCTGTACATCCCTCAAAAAAATATGTCAGGAATTCCTTTAGGCATTTCTCCGCGAACTTCTCCAGAGATTTTCCCAGGGATTCCTCCAGGAAATCCTCCAGCAGTTCCTCCGAGGATTCTTCCAGGAAATTCTCTAGGATTTTCTTCAGAAATTCTACCATGAAATTCTCCAAGAAAACCTTCGGGAATCCTTTCCGGCATTCCTTCAGGTATTTCTGCAGGAATTCCTCCAGAGATTCCTCCAAGGATTTTTTCACAAATTTCTTCAAGGATTTCCCTAGGGATTCCTTCTGGAATTCCTTCAAGGATTTCTCCAGAAATGCCTCCAGAAATTTCGCTACAAATTCCTCCAGGAATTTCTCAAGGGATTTTTTTTTTCTGAAATAGAAAAATAACAGAAATCCTCTAGAGATTCCTCTAAATATTTATCCAGTAATTCTTTCAAAAATTCCTCTAGAGATTCCTCCAGCAATTCCCACAGGAATACCTCTAGGAATTCCTTCATTCATTACTTCAGGATTTTATCCAAGAAATCCTCTAGGGAATGCCCCAGGAAATTCTTCCGGAATTCCTCCAAGAATTTCTCCAGGAATTGCTCCAGGCATCCTTTGGAAATTATGTCAGTAATTCGTCTAGGAATTACGCCAGGAATTTGTTCAGAAATTTCTCCAGATTTTCCCAGGAATTGCCTCTCGGATTCCTTTAGGAAATTCTCCAAGGATTCTTTCAGAAAATTTCCTCTATAAATTCCTCAAGGGATTTCTTATGAAATTTTTCTAGGCACTCCTCGCAGAATTCCTCCAGGAATTTCTCTAAAATTTCCTCCTAGGAATCCTCCAGAAATTTATCAAGGATTTCCTCTTGAGATCTCTTCAGAAATTTCACTAGGTATTCATCCCATAATTTATCCAGGAATTCCTCCAGGTATATTTCCAGGAATTCTTCTAGGGATTCCTTCGGGAATTCTTCCAGGGATTCCTGTAGGAATTGCTCCATGGATTCATTTAGGTGTTTTTCAGGTTTTTTTTTTCAGGAACTCTTCCAGGGATTTCTCCCGGATTTCCTCAAGTGATTTCTTCAGAAATTCTTCTCAGGTTCTTTTCAAAAGTTCATTTAGGAATGCCTTCGGAAATTTCAGAAGTCTTTCAATCATCTTTTCAGGGATGTACCCAAGAACTTCTCCAGGATTACCTGATGATTTATTTGATTTTTTTCAAGAATTTCTGAAGAAATTCCTCCAGCGAACAGAATGGGAAGATAATTTAAAAAGGACGCATACAGGAATCAGGAAATTCTTGGTTAGTCCTCAAAAGAGTTCGTAATTTCCAAAAGAGTTCAGCTATAATTTCTTATGAATGTTTTATAGACATTAACAACAAATCAGAGCAAAATAATGGATGAATAATTAAAAAATCTTAATCTTCTAGATATTAGTCATCACTACCAGCATCACGTTGATTTAAGTAGATCAGGCTTACTTTTTTTTTAACATATGTATTGTACAAAATACAACAGCGTGACTGCTAAAGGGTGAAATAATAATTTCAGAATATAATGTTATTATATTCAATTTTATCATATTGCGTTTAGTTATAAAAACTAGTAGGTAGGAGGTGACCGAAAAGCTAGCTATGCCTTTGGAAGTAGGCTTTGTACTGGTTGGAATGATACACCAAGAAGAGGAAAAAAAATAACTCTCCCAAAAACGTTTTGCTTGGATGGATTTTAGGAAATTGTCGAATTTTGGTAACGCGATTGCCCCACTTTACTAAATTCCCAGCTGTATCTACTTGCAAAATAAATCAAAGCAACAATACAATCTGAACCATTCATTTCATCAATCCGGCTGTTTGTTGACTCCATCATCGTATTATGCTAAATTGTTTGCTTCCACATATGCACACGGCTGTGTTTATTGAGCTACACACTCCGGGACTCACGTGTTCAAGTTTGTCTTGAAAACAAACGTATGTACCTACCTCCCCACTGGTTCCGGGCTGTTCCGAAGAAAAGAATCATAACACAATAAAATAATAATAACGGAGGATGGCGAAACAGTAAAACCATATGCCAAGTACCTTCCGCTTTCTTCCTGTGCACCACCAGGAAGTGCAAGGAAGCAATCATAAAAAGGTGAATTATAATAAGAATTATTTAGACACGAGCCACGTCTCGTCTGTGTAGAGCAAGGAAAAAGCCAGCCTACAGTCAGTTCATTTGCCGTACGGAACAATTGGTGAAGCAAAAAATGTGCCTTTTGTGCACACCGCAGTAGGCATGTGGCTTAGATTCTATTATTTCCTTACAGGATCAATCTGCCACTTAACATCCGGTGGCTTTGTTGGATTTCGAATCCTTTTTTTTCGGTCCCTATTGAATGTAAACTATAATTGACGGTCCCAGCGTTAAGGACTCTTTATTTGAATAAGGGTCGAGTGACGACAGTGATTTCTAACTCCTACCGAGGTCCTGCTTATAATGGAAATGCGATTTTGATTGATTTGTTAATGAGATTCTAGGTAAATGTGTAAATCTGATTTTTGTTGAATAGAGTGGATCATACCTACAACGCAGATGGCTGAATTGCTTCAATCAATTTGTAGAAGCGGTTTAAAGAATAAGGTCTGATTTTAATGTACCGTAATCCGGAGTCACTTCAATTATTTTTTTCGATGTTTCTTGATTGAATTCCTTGTTTCCGTATTAAGCATATGTTTATCATATTCAACTTCCTCATGATAAAAAATTGAAACGCTGTTTGTATTTTATTTTTGTATTTTCTGTCAGAAGTGAGCAAATTTGAAAAATTGACGAACGGAATGAATCAGTACCATAATCGCTTGTATTCGAATAGAATGAGTTTGGGAGCGTTACAATTTATAAAAATGTTCAACTAAATTTGTAAATAAAAAATATTAGTTGGACTAAAAAATTAACAATGATAATTGCAACATAAATGAAAGAATAATGTTGTTGGTTCAAGAAGTGAAAACTTGTGTAAAGTTTATCTAATGATCCAAAGAATGTTCGTGTTCTACACTGATTTTCAGATAATTGCTACACTTTTCTTGGATGTTCAAAAAAAAAAATGAACCTAAACCAATAATCTCATTCCGATGATCCGTGCCAGACTCGTGCTGGCTGTTAGTGATTATGGCTCCGCGACGTTGCTGCTGCTGCTGCTGCTGCATCAGCCATCATTATCAGCTTCCATCCGACCGGTGGTGGTGGCTTTTGAGCCGCCCCGGAATGATTGGACCGATTTTCAGCTGAAAAATAAAATAAAACAAAAACGATTCGAATTTGGACCCGAACCGACCGACCAATAAACCAGAGCGCGAGAGAACTTAAATTTTACGTACCTCAAATTATGGCACACAAAACGCGATCTTTTGAAGGTGAACGCGAAAGGAATTTAAATTGCTATTTTGACTGCTGCTTCAGCAGCTTTGGGTCTGACACTGACTGGACCGAGGACGACGACGCCGACCGGCAGCTGAAGGGAACGCTGCTGCTGAGCTGCGCTGATGATGCACACGCGGCTTGCTCGAGTTTTGATAATGCATTCGGTATCAGTTCGACCCGGTCTAAGGCTGATATCTGGGCTGCGCAGGGAAACGCGGATGGACGGACCCGTGATTTAGTGTTTAGTACACCTCTATTGGCTTACCCAGGTCGATCTTCGAATGGGGCACAGTGGCACTGAGTTGGAAAATCTTGACTACAATTATGAAGATTGAAAAGTTTGGTTCTGTTTCGCTAATACAAGTTTATAAATACTGTTTCGTAAAACCTGTATGAATTGATTTCACAGAAACACTTTCATAATTTGAAACCAATTTGCGTAATATGTACAGGCCCATTACAACAAGCATTACAAGAGGAGTTATAGAGGAATCAACTTATTTTGGACACAGCGTTACTTGATACTTCGTAAACTACAGCTCGTAACTTAGGTCCTCCTCAACTGCAAACAGCCAACGTGAGCACAGCCTTCCACGAAGCCGACGACCCCTGCCTGGTCCTCTGCTGAACATGATTTTAGCTTATCGTTCCTCCGGCATACGAGCTACATGCCAACCCATGGGTGCCAACCTACATGCCAACCCCCAGTGCACTGCAGCCTATCGTGTTTTATTCGCTTCACTATATCCATATCCATCTCTTTATATACCGTAAACCGGGGTCAAATTGATCTCCGGGTCGAAATTGATCAGACGTTTTTCAGTTAGATTAGGCATACTTTACATAGTTCCCTTCCAAGTATCGTGATGTTGGAATCCTATACTAAACGATAAATGCGAGAAAAACATTTAAAACATACATTATCTAACGGAAAAACGTCTGATCAATTTCGACCCGGAGATCAATTTGACCCCGGTTTACGGTACTTGGTACAATTCGTAGCTTATGCGACGCTGCAGAATGCCATCCTCCAGTTTACCGTCGAGTATTGTTCATAGCACTTTACATACGTTCGAAGACTCTAAAGGCTCTCCGATCAACTTCTTTCAACGTCCACGATTTATGGTCGTATAAAAAAAAACCGGAAGAATCAGAGTCTTTTGCAACGCGAGTTTTGTCCTCGTTAGCAGCTTACGGTACAGCTGGTTTCGCAGACTGAAAATGGCCCGATTTGCAGTCGCAATCCGTCTTCTTATCTCGCGGGTAACATCATTGTTGTACGTCACTGGAGTACCAAGATAAACAAATTCATCCAGAACATCAAACTTTTCACCATCTAACTCTAACACATCTTCGCCACCACTCGCATCTTTCGCAGTCTCCCTTTTTAAAGATGCAACATTTTTGAAAACTAACTAGCAAATTTTGCTGGGTTTTGCCATGCTGGATGCATTCAGCAATATAAATGGCTGAATTTCAGCACAATTTTCTGACACATCCAGCAATTTGCGCTGAAAGCGCACAAAGTTGTGCTGGATCCCAGCAAAATATTGCTGAAAATTCAGCAAATCGTTTTGCAGTTTTTGCTTTGCCGTCCGCGAAGCACAGGAACATGTGCAACCGCGTGACAGTGGTTCCCCTGCTTTGCACTCCACCTCTCCTTATCGCTCCTTCCAGTGCTATATGTTGCACAGTAAGTTCGAAAAAGCATCGCTCTGCTTCAGTCCAACTAAGGATGCGAACGATGACGAAACTTCATCCGCAATTTTTACACTTGATTTCGATCCGTCAAGCGTCGCACGAATCAGTCTAATCAGCTTCGCCGGAAAACCATGTTCGATCATTAACTTCCATAATTCGTTTCTTTTTACTGAATCGTATGCCGTCTTGAAGTCAACAAACAGATTTATCGAGAATCTGCCGCAGGGTGAACATCTGATCCGTCGTTGATCGGCTCTCACGAAAACCCGCCTGGTAGACGAAGAAACAATAACGCCTGTGAATGAATAACGCTGAATTGAGAAGTGTTATTCTTCTGTATTTCGAACACTTCAGTCGAAGCCCTTTCTTGTATATAGAGCAAATGAGACCATCCAACCAACCAGCAGGCAGTTCTTCCTCTTCAATACAATACGGTGTAAAAGTTGATACAGCTGCTCACTGCCGTGCCTGAGAAGCTTGGCCGGGAGTTCGTCCTTCCCAGCAGCCTTGTTTTACTTCATTCCTCTAATGGCTGTCTGACCTCGTCTAGCGTTGGAGGTTCCACAGTTTGTCCGTCGTTGTCTATTCGAATTATGTCTGTCGCTCTTCCATACACACCGTTCAACAATACCTCGAAGTGCTCTCTCCACAGGGCAGCACCATTGTTTTGTCTGTCAGAAAGTTTCCCATCACGGTCGTTGCACATGACGGGAGAAGGCGCTGGTGCTGTTTTCCTCCGCACGCCATTGACAGTTTCGTAAAAGCTCAGCATATCATTCTGTTCCATGATCGCTTGCGCTTGAGCAATCACATTTTCTTCGTGCTCTTTTTTTTTTTTCTTTTTGTGGTGGATTCGTTTTTCGGCTGTTTTTGCTTCCCTATATCGTTCAAAGCTCTGCCGGGTCGCCGACGCCAGCATCCGGCTCTGGCAACATTCTTTTCGTCCATTACCCTCTAACACTCCTCGCCGAACCACCCGTTCCCAGGTCGTCTTTGAGCAATGCCTAACACCTCCCGTGCTGCCGTCTCATCGCACCGTGGATAGACTCCCACAGAGTGTTCATAGCTTTTTCTGATCTCACTTATCCGGTCGTCCTGCTTTCGGTGGTAGCCCGCGTAGAGCGAAATGGCAAAAGAAGGGCAACATTAACAATAAAATAGAATGTTTGTATGGCAAAATTTGTTATTAGTTTGTTGAAAATAAGAGTTAAAATAACAAAAATAATAATCAAATTTCTATGGCATAACAACTAAAGAATAACTGATTTTGCCATTGCAATCACAAAATAATAGTTAAAAGAATGTCAAAATAATAACATATTTTAATATAATGGTGAATTATGTTATTGTTTTGATATTATAGCCGATGGTATGATAGTAATATTTGTTATTATTATATCGATTTTTATATCGAAATTTTTATATTATAAAAATACTGAATGGTAAAATTTGCCATTGGTTTGTTTGAAATAAGTGACAAAAGGGCAAAAATAATAACTGACATTGTTCTATGAAATAACTAAAGAATGTCAAATTTTGACATTACAATGGCAAACCAAGAATAAAAAAAATTGACGTTGAGAATTGTTATTGAGTTATTGAAAACAGAACAATATCTTTATTAGTTATTTGCCTGTTGCAAAAAAAAAATATCAAAAGTTGCCATTAGAATAACCAAAATTCAAATTTTGTCTTTATGTTGTTCTTAATAAGTGCCAAAACAGCGATGGTTCATCAAACTCGTACGCAAAGAGGTCAACAATATCTCACCAATTGCAAAATTTGTTATGATAACAAAATAAGACAATCAGTAGTATTCTTCCAAATTTTATAAATGACAAGCGAATAGCATATTTAATTTTGATATGATATCATATTATGCTATTGGCTCCCCGAGTAGAAGTAAAAATCAGAACAATATCATCATTTGATATTCCTCAGAGAAGTACTCAAGATCATAATTAGCTATTGGTTTGTTTGACATAAGAGATAAAAGATCAAAAATAAGATCAAAAATTAGTATGGGGAAGAACATAATAATATCTCATTTTGATATTATAAGATCAGACTAATATCTGGGGAGATCTGGGCTGTAGCACATCTAACCAATATCATAAAATGATCTGACAGATGCATTAAAGTAAAAAAAAGAAAAATGGCCGCGACCAGAATCGAACTTATAACCTTGTGATTTACGAGCAGTGACATTACCACTGTACTAAGACTCATATCTGAAAATAGAAGGTAACAAGAGCATCAAGTTCAACGTTTTCCAAGGTGTTTGTGAGTTATGGTAGTTGTGTTGGTTTGGTCCCGCCATGTTGTAGATGAGTGTGTGAAAGAACTAATTATGATCTTGAATAGTAGTTTTCAGATCTTACAATTTTCGGATGTTATAGATGAATGTGTCAAAGAACTGATTTTGATCTTGAGCAGTAATTTTCAGATCTTTCGAATTCTGGATGTTGCAGATGGAAATGTGAAGAGCTAATTTTGATCTTGAGCAGTATTTTTCAGATTTCTCAATGATAAATGTTCTATTGCAGAATATTAATACAGTTTCCACCCAAAATTTGTAAACTGACGTGATGGTATGAAAAATAAAAATGAATTAAGGCTATTGTGCATATTTTTCTATACTAAGAGAGCACTTTTTTCTAGATGATTTCACATTTAATTCTCTGAATTGTTAACAAGGCAAGTGATTCAAACTTTAAGAACGACATGCGTAGAAATATGTTTGGTTTATTTTGCACCTAAACAGTATGAATTTCCACCAATAGGACGCAATCAGTGGAGTACTAGATTGCAGTAATGAGCTGAATTTTTATATGGTAAGAAGATAAATCTAGTATGTATTTACTTCACTGAACGTGCTCTATTGTGAACTGTCGCCCAGAAAAGCTTTGGAAACATTTAGAAGATTGTTCATTGTTGATTATGTCTTGTCTTAATGATGTCGAACAAATAAATGTATGTATGTATGTTTGTACATTTAGAAGATCGTAGTCGTCACGACTGTAGTCTGTTCGTATACTCCATGCAGAATCGCTACGCAATTCGTTGGTTGAAACTCAAAAAGCTTGTCGTCTGCAGCGGTATTTTTTGTTGAATCTAGAATCAAACGGTCTGTTTTTCGAAAAGGACGTATTTTGCTTTGCGGGCCGATAAAGTTCCCAAATTGTCCGGTGATTCATTTATTAGATTCGAACCACAAATGTAAGCTCGTTATCGAGGTCCAGCTCATATTGTCATCGGACTCAATTGGAAAGCCTCTGCCGGTTTACTCACAGTGAAATAAGATAATTATAAAGTGGGATTAAGAAATCTATCAGATAAAATCAGTATATATTTTTATGTCTTTTTTTAAAGAAAAGCGAATATCGATTAGGTATATGCATTTTTTTATGCCGATTACTCTGTTTTTTTTTTTGTTCAATTGCCGCATCCATAAACTTATTGAAAAATGAAGGCCACTTTTACTTCCTTTTTGTTCCAGTGCTCGTTTGTAAAATTTGTGGTGTACCTATTTTGCCGCTATAGCTAAGTCAATTTCAAACGGATTGATTTGAAATTTTGTAAGGAGTTAGACACGTACAGTATCTACCCGAGCAAAGTCTTACAACAAAATGATAGCAAATCGAAAACACGATTTGTAATCAGCAGCAAATTGATATCACAATTTGATATCAAATTGTCTTGATTCAACTTGAATTCAAATTTTGATTTCGTTTTGCTGTCACTTCAACTTATTACAAAATTAAAGTTTTTAATCAATTTCAAAACTTCTAGACCACCTACAACTAATGCTATACCATCAGTGCAATTAACATATTGCATTTAAGTTTTCATATCATTCGTAAAACTATACATTTAACGATTTTTCCATTTTTTCGCACTGATAGCAAAAACAGTTATCAATTTGATATCACTGATGGCAGGAATTGTTTTCAACTTGCTGTTACGGGAACATTTTTCTGCTCTCATTTTTGATGTTTTAACCGTTAAAACGACCAAAATGACAACAACCTGAGTTATCATAATTTGCAATATCACAACATCAAAATTAGTTTTCAATTTGCTGTCAAGCTTTGCTCGGGTAACTCTATACAAAAACTCAAATCAATCGGTTTGAAAATGACTTAGTTATAGTGGCAAGTGCCCAAAATAGGTACACCTGCCCAAATAGGTGGTTGGTTCATTAGGATCTGGCGGAACCCATAATGTGGTTTTGTATGATAACTCCAACTTTTTTGTATGGGTCGTAACGCTAGGCTGTATTGCCTATTCCCCTAGAGCGTTACGGAATTTATTGAGCCCCTATCTTCTGAAGCGTTACGTTATTTGGGGACGGCGCATAATGAAAGTTGATAACTTAAAATAGTTTTTTGCGAAATGTTGGGAAATTTCGTCATTTATACAGCGGCTTGCACTAGGTTTTCCAAAGATCAAGTTAAGTACTAATTTTGAAATCATATCACGATGAGATATTGAGCAGATATTTGGCAACTTTTTGAATATCTCATCAATGTCATATTAAGATATGACATCAAAATTTGATCGTTTTAAGATATGATTATGATATTCACGTCTACCCGGGTCGTTGTTTCAAGCTCTTCATGAAGAACTCATGAATGACAAAATAACTTATGACAATAAAATTTGTTATTCTTTTGTTTTTGGTTTGCCGTTCACCTCTACCCTGGGTATTCAATTATAACTCGCCAATTACAAGTTTTACAATGACAGCATGTTTTGTTATTTATGTGTCATCCTGAGCTAATCATAAAAAAACTAGAGCATTGCAAATTTAGATATCAAAATATGTTATTCTTCAGTTATTGGTTTGTTATTCACCTCTACCCGGGAGTCAACTACCGCGCTATCTGCTGAAAACCGCTGAATGTTGAAACGCATCCATCGCTAGTTCCCAGAGTTCGACACAGTTGATAACCGAGCTCGAATCCTACTAACTACGAGATAGTGATCTGAGTCGATGTTGGGACCCCTAAAAGTTCTAAAATCAATTAGTGTCGGCCATCTACCAGCACATGGTCGATTTGGTTACAAACTTCGCCGTTTGGGTGTCTCCAGGTGTGCTTGCGGATATCCTTGAGTGCAAAGTAGGTGCTTCTGATGACCATCCCCCTACTAGCAGCAAAGTTTACTAATCTCAGGCCGTTGTCGTTAGTGATGGAGTGAAGGCTCTCGGAAAAAGTCCTCTCTTCCGACCTGCGCGTTGGCGTAACCGATAATAATCTTAATGTCGTGTTATGAGAATTCTGCACTCAGAAATTCACAAAATTGCTCCGAAAAGGTGCCGGAGATACCGTTAGGATATAGTTAGATCAATACTCTACAACTTTGCCGAAGACACTACGGTGTTTAAATTGCGTATTTCTAAGTTATACAACAATTTTCGTTAAAAAATCACGAAAAAACACGTTATTTTTACAATTTTACATATAAAAGTCATGTAACTTTACTTTATTTTACGTGACTAACTTAATTAGCTATTACTCTTTTGTGTAACGAACATTTCGTCCATACATCGTTTTTGTGTAGGAATTCGTTTTCATTGACTAATTATCAAAAGTATGTCACGTTGATACTAAAAATCGCACAGAGTTACCAGCATGAATTAAAACAAAGTTACCCATGAATAAGACGTCATGCCATCGTATTCTGATGTGTTTTGATTTAAGTATCAAAAATGGTGCAGATGATAAGGCTCGAGCCTGTGGATCAGAAGGTCCCAGGTTCAAGCTCAAATACATGATTAACTTTTTTTTCTTTCTTTGTAGCAGTTAGGATGATGAATCTGCCATGACTTACAGGCAATCTCCCAAATAATAATGATCGGGACCTGCCAATTAAGCCCATTCCAGGACAAGCTAGATATTTAGTTTACTTGTTGACAATAAATCGCGTCGACGAGATCAACTGGGCGAAATATTGAGCATCCCCGAGCAGTAGAGAATATCTACAGCATCACAAAATATGTTATTTTGAGAAAATAACTGAGAAACGGAAAGAGTTATTTTTGTGTTATTAACATAACATATCATGTTATAAGCTTGTCTGTCATAAGCGGCAAAATAACAAAAATCATAACAAAAAAATGTTCCTGGAAGACCAGTTGAATAACACGTTTTGTTGGTTTCAATAACAACTTAATAACAGTGAATTTGTAAAATATTTCAATAGGGGTACTCACTAAACAGATTAAATTGCTGCGTAAGCCATGATTTTCTGCTTATTTGAAATGTTTCATGATTTTGCGAATGAAATAATCAAAGATTGCCTTGGTGATTGCGACGTTTAATCAGTTTAATCAGTTTACGCTGTTAAGTGAATCCCCTAAATAACAAATTTTGAAATTAACAAGTTATTGATAACAATTTTAAAACAAAATGAGTTATAAGATCTTATGAGGTCTTAGGGGGAAGAGGGGTTTGTGAAAATGTGACAAGCAATGTGTTAAGTAAAGGAAAACCCCGTACGAAGTGGAGAGGGGGGACGAAAATCACCAATTTTAGCTCCCTACTGACACAGTTAGAATGTAATGTCTGAAAGAAGAGGAAGAGTAACTGACCAGAAAACATGATTTTCTCAACAGTTCTTTTCGAAATGCTGTGAACAACGTCAATCTCAAATGGTGTAGTTTTGATTGCAAAACATGTTATTGATGTATTATTGATGATCAAATATTTGAAAAGTCCCAAAAATTCAACACAGATCGAAAAAAGAGTGTAAAATTCCGTGACATATGATGCACATAATTGGAGCGTGGGATATCACAGAAGTTTACATGTTATATCATGTAAACTTCCATTATATGTCATGTAATTTAGCATTAGCTCTGAATGTTTACATGACATATAACACAAATTTACATGATATATCACACGGGAAAAATCCGCTGCTTGAAACCTGCTAAATGAGTCATGATTTCGCGTAAATGTGTGTTTTCATGTTATAAATATACACCACAAAAAAAGGTCATACTTTCATGACTCATGTTGCCGTAACGTCACCTTGGCGTTACGTTTTTCATATTTATTGACAAAAATTTGTAAGTTAAGTCATGATATCATGCCCATGAATACCAGAACTATTAATTAGATTCATAAAACCAGAAGCGGTATTCATAGAACTAGTAGTTGTCATTTATGGTTCCAGTTTTATTAGCGAAATTTGATAAGTCGGTTCATATTATCATGAAGTACGTACTCAAACTATGAACTAAATTTATGAAAGCTTGAGCATTACTCATGGTGCAAGTATTTGTCATTTATGGTACTGGATCGATTTGCGAAAAATGGTAGTACTGGTCATGTTATCATAAAGCATGTTCTAAATTTATTACCTAATGTTCTAAAAACATAAGCAGTATGCATGATTCTAGTATTTGTAATTTATACTAGTATTTATCGGATTAATTGGTGTAAAGTGGCATTTAAAGTCATGTTATCGTGAAGCACGCACTCTGAAATCATGAACAAGGTTCCTGAATATTGAAGTAATTTTTATGATTCTGGTATTTGTCAATAATGATGCCCGTTTTATTAGCAAAATGCCGTACATAGAGTCATGATACTATGAAGCATGCATGCTGTAATCATGATTCGCCTTCATGGAATCATAAGAAGTACTCATGATTATAATATTTCACCCTCATTCTTGTTTACGGATGAATCCACTTTCGATCGAATTTGATTAGTTCGAATCTTTCGCTAATTTGATTATGCTGACGTAAACGGCAATACACACGAAATACATTCGAAAGTGGATACGAACGTAAACAATACAGGCTCTCTTTCACACGGCATCACGTTTTCTGTCTTGTCTCACTGCTTGCTCCTTACAAGCTTTGCTCGTTTGGCTGCACTTTTTGAGATTTCTTTTGTCTTGTTTGGCTGCAAAAAAACAAAGTCTATTCTTCATTACATCACGAAACCTAACCTCGAAATGTTTGACATTAGCCAGGTCATTTTGACAGATCACACACATGCAAGAAAGAGACGAACAATTTTCTTGCAGTTTGCCGACCTTTTCCTGCTCGTTTGAGATCTGTCAAAATGACCTGGCTCCATACTGTCAAATTTTCATTCATAAAATGAGCGATCAGTTGTTCTGAACCGTCTCGTAAAATGGTCCATAGACATAGGGGGGGGGGGGGGGGGGGGGTCCATAGATTACGTCATGCATTTAGCAAAAATTTTGTGCCGGAATTGGGGGTGAGCTTGGTTGTTCTGCTGCTGATGAAGCTGGCCGGAGTTTTGTGCCGGAATATGGAGTTTTTCCACTTTCAACTTCTGGAATGTAGTTCAATAACTATATAGTTTACTACTATTTAAGTAAGAACAATTCACTACACTTTTTCGAAAACCAAAAAAAAATCTCACCGGAAAACACTGCCGCTCACAAAAGGCGCCTTGACAGAAGTGACAAAAATGGCGTAGGTGATTCTGCGCAAGGGTTTGCGTAACGCTTACAGTGCCCAAATTCGTTTGATGTGATTCATGATTTTATGACTCTGCGTTATGTTTATACGACTCAGCGTCTGGTTGAGATGACTCAGCGTCATAGTTTTATGACTCAGAGCCATGTTACCATGACTCAGCTTTATGGTATGCAATTTATGAAAACGAGCTTAATTTTTTCAAAACGCTTTTGACGGCCATGGCTTTTGTTGATGGAATCAGTTATTATTATTCATGATAATCGTTGTTAACGTCACGATATCATGACTTGCAGTTACAATATCATGAAGCGACAAGTTTTATGATTTCATAACATTTTAGTCATGGATCCGGCAACGATTTTTTTCCCGTGAATGTAAACCATCATAACATTAAGTTTACATGACTAAAATGAAGTTTGCATGACGTGTAAATCTCATTATTTTTATCTGTGAATAATAACTGAACTTGTTCAACAACAAAACATGTTATTGAAATGTTGCTTAAAGAAAATATATTAATAGAACGGTCATAGCAAAATTAGTTTGTCCAACAAAACATGTTATGGCAAGGAAATACCTCAATAAGTTAATAATAACAAACCAAGATATAAAAACAGATTTTGTGATTCCGTTGTTATCATTTTGATATTCTCCTCTGCTCGGGTCTGTTTGATAACGATCAATTTAGCTAAAACAATTCAATACGATGATGGAACTGCTTCTAGATGCAACATTTTCAGACAACTGTGGGTGGAGCTTACTTGTTATCTATCTACCCACAAATCAACACAACTACACGATGAAGGAAAATTTCATTCTTAGGTACTATGTACTCTACGGTTTAGAATCAAGGCTATGATGCCAAATTGTAATGAGATGCAGTGCGTAATTTCATTAACTTATAGCTGGATCGAGACGGAAAAAAAATCCTATTCCAGGGCTCGAACCTTGAATCTTTGAATCGACAAGCTCATGCTCAACCATCTGCACCAATTTGAAACTGATGCAGATCAGACAAAGAAGTGTAATGACGTTTTAATCATGGGTAACCTTGTTTTATTTTGTGCTGGCAACTCTGCACAATTTTTAATATCAACGTGGCAAACTTTTGATAATTAGTCAATGAAAACGAATTCCTACACTAAAATGATGTATAGACGAAATGTTCGTAACACATAGGAGCAATAGCTCATTAAATTAGTCACGTAAAACAATGTAAAATTACATGACTTTTTCATGAAACATCATAAAAATATGGTATTTTTTCGTGATTTTTCAACGAAAATTGTTGAATAACTTTGAAATACGCAATTTAAACTCCGTACTGTCTTCGGCAAACTTGTAGACTTGTGTACTTGTTCTAACTATATTTTAACGATATTTTCGGTACCTTTTCGGTGCAATTTTCTGGATATTGGCAGAGTTTCCCATTGCTCATGTGTACATAAATGTGACAGCGAGCCTCCTACCAAATTGTCTCTCAGCTCTTCAAAATCGCAGTGTACTGCGCTGCTAGGAGGCTCATGAAAATCTGGTGGGTGCGAGCTTAGCGCCTAGCTCCCGGGGAGCTCGTCTCATGCGCTGCGTGAGCTGTTGGTATCTAAGGTGAAAAACAACTTCTTGGTAACGAAGAACCTCAACAACTTTTTTCCGTACACAACTCAAGTGTCTGGTTGGTCTATACGATACGACTAGGGACTCTCAATGCAAAGGCTAAGGTATCAATTCTCGTTCGTTTAGGAAGTTTTTGTCGTGAAATTTTCTAATTTAATCAGCGCATGAGACGAAGCTCATGAGACACATCTTGAGAAAAATGAGGCACACAACTTTCAGTCTCAAAATGTACAGAGCTCCTGGGAGCTCGCTTGCCATGTGGCTCCCGTACATGGGACTACAGCACGTGTACATCAACTCTGGATATTGGAGTACATTTTCGTGAAAATGCTCGAAAAATTAAAATCGATTTGATACACCTCTAAACCTTTATCGATTTGGCTCATTTTTGGACTGAAGACTTGTTTTTGCATGTGGATTGATAATTTGATGTGACACGGGTAGGTCAAAAAAAAGTGAACAGGTCTAATAGACATTGATCGGGTTGTATTGAAAGAATTTGCCTCGAATATTCAACACGCAGATCCCCTCGTTGGTCGCCTCCCACCTCACGATCACTAAGAATCCGACACCATGTTCTGCATTATCGCTGTCGCTGTGGTAGATGTTATATTTGAAGGATGTGTTGGCTACGGGGTACACCGTCTCAAATTCACGTTCACCAGATTTAAGCCTCCGCACTTTCTGCAATTCACGAGCCAAAAGGCTCACTCGGCCAGGTTAATTTAACCCTAAAAGGGATACCTGGGGTCCATTGGACCCCAGGCGCCTTTCAGAGCTCGTCTTTGATGGAACACACTCAGCGAGGTGACGAAACTGAGGCCATGAAGGTATCCCTTTTAGGGTTAAGGTCTTGATGTTCCAGGTACCGAGCTTCCAATCATAGTCCTCATTTCGTTCCCGGGAGTCGGTTTCCGAGAATATCGTTTGCTTTTTCTTTTTCTAACCTCATTTTTCGTGGGCACAGCGCTCAAATATATCCTATTCTACACGCAGAAAAATAAATTGTAAACACAATTAAATTCTAGTTCAAATCAACCGATTTTTCAGTTTACAATAGCGACAAACTGATTTATAGTTTAAACTGAACTGTTCTATTGTTTGATAATATAAATATTTTCATTTGTCGCAATTTTTGACAGTTTGTTAAAACAAACAGAGATATGGTATTTTCAACATGAAATAATGGATTGATTCAAACGACTGCACTTTTGCCACTAACAAACCCGGAATGTGATTGTGTTGGTGACGGCAGCAGCTGCGGCAGATCGGAAATCTATTTTTAGAGCGTCGGTAAGCGGATGGGGAGGAGAACGACTAAAAAAGACAAAAAAGGCGAAACCGATAAACTTTTTGTGGATGCTGTCATGAGTACCTGCGCGTAATCCATCACGGCCAAAGCTGCACTTGGAAGTTGGCGTGATGGATTTGCTACACCTTCTTCGTTGTGGCGATGTTGGGGTAAGCATTTTATAGATGTGGGAGTGCTTTCCGACCATGTTTATGGTTTTTATTATGTCGAGAAACTCTAAATGAAAACAAATATAACTTTGGAATAAGTAAATTCTAAGTTTGAAAATCAATCAAGCTTTTTATTGTTTTAAACAAGCGCCACTTTTCTAATCGAACTGGTATTTGTGCTGTTTTCACTTTTTTACTCTTTCCATGATAGAATGAAGAGCACGAGGATGTTAATATGGGGCTGCTGTCCCTTTTCTAGTCCAATTGAGGATCCATTAAGTTGTCGTTTTGCCGATATCTAATTATCTGGGACCGTTAGAGCAATGAGCTCAGAAAAGGGTCAGTGTCAGACGCTCTCCAGGGTAGAGCAACTGATGAGAGTGTCGGGGTTGGGATCGTACCCATGACCATCAGCTTATGAAGCGAAAGTGTGACCATTGCTATCAACGGGCCAAGGTTTTGCGAAAACCTAGACCACTGTGCCAGAGGTCCATCTTCTTTGTTTCTCCGCTTTACGAAAGGATTGTTTTTGTGCGCCTTTTAATTGGATTCAGCCAGTCGCGAAGGATTCTGCTCTCTTTTGCTGCGGCGGCCAAAAGTCCAGATCCAGACCTTCGTCCTTTTGGCAGACCGGCGATCGCCCGCTCGCTCCATCATCATCGGACGAACCAACAGATGCGTCGAATTCCGTGCACCAGAAACGCAAAATCGCTCACAGTTAATAAGGTGGAGCCAAGGAAAGTGAAATTAGAGGATAAAATGTAGAGTTGCTGAAGCTGCATTTTAATCAGCAGTTTGCTTTTTTCCTTGTTTTAAGGCTCAAGTGATGAAGCGGTCCAGATGTTAGTGCGTGAGGGAATTGTTTTTGCGTCGGTTGGTCGATCGGTCGGTCAGCCAGTCGACCTGTCTGCTGGCTGGAGTGTTCCAATTACGATGAACCTTTTGGAAGGTGTATGCAAATTAGTTTGAATATTATCATTGGTTTGCGGATCCTTTTTTCTTACTTTTAATGACGGCGAAGTTTTGGAAGCAGTTCTGTTAGAATTGTTCCATGGCTGCTGGTTAACTAAAGGTTAATTTTTCAAGAACTATTGTTTATTACTGATATCAATATAAACTGCTAGTAGTTCTGTAGGAAATCTATATATTGGTCATTACTTGTCTTACTTTATGTGCTGAAATGCTATTTATGATTTGGATAGTTCAAAACTCATGAGGAATTTTATCCGCCCTTCAATTTTTTCCATCTTTCTTAAGGATTCCTTAATCCTTCTAAGATTCTAGGCTAGGCGCACTACGGCAGCGTAGTTCAGTGAGCCTGTCTGGGTCATATTGATCCCAACATCCTACTAGGGTTAATATTAGTTGAGGGGGTCAGGAACTAAGAGGTACGAATGAAAATCATTTCATTCACGTCATATATTTCTGTAATTCCGTTGTTTTATCAAACTTCAAAAGATTAAAAACACATATGTAATTGAAGCAAATCTAAACCTTCATCAATTAGGTGCGCTAAGCTTATGTTGTCCATGAACAATAAAAAATGCAACTTAATCAGTTATGATGTGTTTTTGAACCTTGTTTTAATCGGCTCACTTCTTGTTTAACATAATGCCACGGTGGTCTGGTTCAATGTTCAGACCAAAGCATTGGTATTTGGACGATCCTATTCTATTCGAATTAGCAGTTTCAAAGATGTTTTAATGGAAAACTTGGGATGTCCAACATTTGTGCTGCATATTACTTAAATATACTACTTTAAGACAATTTGACTGCTGCAGCATATGATACAGTTATTTTTGGCTGGCTTCAAAGCCTTACCTTAATGTTTTTCATGAATTCTTTCTGTATTGCTTTCTGGAAACTTCCTCTAGTGCTTTATGAGCGACCATTTCGAAGCCATGAGAATAAAAAAAAACTGCTACGACCAAATAGGTTTTCCGTTCTAACAGAAACATACCGATCATAGTCTTCCGTTGGTACAACATGATCCCCTGAAAAACTTTATAACGAATTGTCAATGAAAAACAATTATCATCAAGCGGCAGACGACAACGAGTGCAACCTGATCCATTTCCAGTGCGTCACGGTTCATTGAGCGCAACCAGCCGGCTGGCCGACCGTCACACCGCCGGAACAAACCCGCACCGGGCGGCGGCACATCGCAGCGCGGTGGTGGCGGTGGCGTGAAGATCCACTCCAATCCACTCAATTGGTATTTGTACACACTTCGGTGGGTATTTTGAGAGCGTGTCCAAACGGAAGGCAGATGTCGACGCGCGCGGTTGCCACCGGTGTCGTTACTGTTGTCGTTGCCGCCGCCGTCGCCGGTGTGCTCTGTGAATAATTACTTTTTTACCCACTGATGCATGCGACGAATTAAACCAATCAACCTTTTTTTCCGAAGCATGGTTTTGATCTAACCGTTTCGTCGCAGATCGACGCCGCCGCCGCCATCAAAGATGGGTCAACGCGGTCGTCGCTGTTGTAGTTTCCATGATGATCATAGTGCTCAAGGCGAAAGCCCAAATGCATCCATCCGTCCATTCTTCCGCAGAGCCGATATGAATATACCTAGTGAGTGAGTTCGAAGGCCAGTCCCCGGCTAACTGAAAACTCTCATCGATCCTTCCTGCAATCATCCCTGGAGCGGAGAAATGTGAATGGTACATAGATACATACATACATACATTACATACATTTATTTGTTCCACATCATTAAGACAAGACATAATCAACAATAGTACGCCACAATACTCGGTTTGTGGCTGCCGCTCTCCATCCTCGGTCACGCCCAATGCTCGCCAAGTCACGCTCCACCTGGTCCGCCCATCGTGCTCTCTACGCTCCACGCCTTCTTGTGCCAACCGGATCCGTTGCAAACACCAGCTTTGCAGGGTTGTTGTCCGGCATTCTTGCAATATGCCCTGCCCACCGTATCCGTCCGGCTTTGGCCACCCTCTGGATGCTGGGTTCGCCGTAAAGTGCAGCGAGCTCGTGGTTCATCCTTCTCCGCCACACACCGTTCTCCTGCACACCGCCGAAGATCGTTCTTAGCACGCGTCGCTCGAAAACTCCGAGTGCTTGTAGGTCCTCCTCGAGCATGGTCCATGTCTCGTGCCCGTAGAGGATTACCGGTATTATTAACGTTTTGTACATGGTGCATTTGGTGCGTGGGTGAATCTTTTTCGACCGCAGTTTCTTCTGGAGCCCGTAGTAGGCCCGACTTCCGCTGATGATGCGCCTTCGAATTTCACGGCTCACGTTGTTGTCAGCCGTCAGTAAGGATCCGAGGTAGACGAATTCCTCCACCACCTCGAAAGTATCCCCGTCTATCGTAACATTACTACCCAGACGGATCCGGTCGTGTTCGGTTCCGCCTACCAGCATGTACTTTGTTTTTGAGGCATTCACCACCAGTCCGACCTTTGCTGCTTCGCGTTTCAGGCGGGTGTACAGTTCTGCCACCGTTCCAAATGTTCTAGCGATAATGTCCATGTCGTCCGCAAAGCACACAAATTGACCGGATTTTGTGAAAATCGTTCCCCGGCTGTTGAGCCCGGCTCGTCGCATCACACCTTCCAGCGCGATGTTGAAGAGTAGACATGAGAGTCCGTCATCTTGTCGCAGTCCCCGGCGAGATACGAATGAACTGGATAATTCACCCGAAACCCTTACGCAGTTTTGCACACCGTCCATCGTTGCTTTAATCAGTCTAGTCAGCTTCCCAGGAAAGCCGTTTTCGTCCATGATTCTCCATAGCTCTGCGCGGTCGATACTATCGTATGCCGCTTTGAAGTCGATGAACAGGTGGTGCGTTGGGACCTGGTATTCACGGCATTTCTGGAGGATTTGCCGTACGGTAAAGATCTGGTCCGTTGTCGACCGGCCGTCGATGAAGCCGGCTTGATAACTTCCCACGAACTCATTTGTTTTAGGTGACAGACGACGGAAGATGATCTGGGATAGCACTTTGTAGGCAGCGTTCAAAATAGTGATCGCCCTGAAGTTCTCACATTCCAAATGGTCGCCTTTCTTGTGAATGGGGCAGATTACCCCTTCCTTCCACTCCTCCGGTAGCTGTTCGGTTTCCCAGATCCTGACTATCAGCCGATGCAGACAGATGGCCAACTTTTCTGGGCCCATCTTGATGAGTTCAGCTGCGATACCATCCTTACCAGCTGCTTTGTTGGTTTTGAGCTGGTGAATGGCATCCTTAACTTCCCTCAGCGTGGGAGTTGGTTCATTTCCGTCCTCCGCTGCACTGGCGTCGTCGTTCCTTCCGTTGCCGTGGGCTCCCGTGCCTACGTTCTCCACGCCGTTCAGGTGCTGATCGAAGTGCTGCTTCCACCTTTCGATCACCTCACGTCCGTCCGTCAAGAGGCCTCCGTCTTTATCCCTGCATATTTCGGCTCGCGGCACGAAGCCGTTGCGGGATGCGTTGAGCTTCTGATAGAACTTCCGTGTTTCTTGGGAACGGCACAGCAGTTCCATTTCTTCACACTCCGCTTCTTCCAGGCGGCGCTTTTTCTCCCGAAAGAGGCGGGTCTGCTGTTTCCGCTTCTGCTTATAACGTTCCACGTTCTGTCGAGTCCCTTGCTGCAGCATTACCGCCCTCGCTGCATTCTTCTCCTCCAAAACCGTTCTGCACTCTTCGTCGAACCATTCGTTCCGTCGATTCCTTTCCACGTACCCTATGGTGCTCTCGGCTGCGTCGTTGATGGCTGCTTTCACTGTACTCCAGCAGTCCTCTAGAGGGGCTTCATCGAGCTCGCCCTCGTCTGGCAACGCGGCCTCGAGATTCTGCGCGTATGCTGAGGCGACATCCGGTTGCTTCAGTCGCTCTAGGTAGTACCGTGGCGGTCGCCGGTACCGTACATTGTTGATGACGGAGAGTTTTGGGCGCAGTTTGACCATCACCAGATAGTGGTCGGAGTCGATGTTGGCGCCACGATAGGTCCTGACGTCTATAATGTCGGAGAAGTGCCGTCCGTCAATCAGAACGTGGTCGATTTGAGATTCCGTCTGCTGTGGTGATCTCCAGGTGTAACGATAAGGGAGGCTGTGTTGGAAAAAGGTGCTACGTATGGCCATATTTTTGGAGGCGGCGAAATCAATGAGTCGTAGGCCGTTTTCGTTCGTTTGCTGGTGGGCGCTAAACTTACCAATCGTCGGTCTGAATTCCTCCTCCTGGCCTACCTGAGCGTTCAAATCTCCTATGATGATCTTGACGTCGTGGCTTGGGCAGCGGTCGTACTCGCGTTCGAGCTGCGCGTAAAATGCGTCCTTGTCATCATCAGTACTTCCGGAGTGTGGGCTGTGCACGTTTATTATGCTGAAGTTGAAGAATCGGCCCTTGATCCTCAACCTGCACATTCTTTCGTCGATCGGCCACCAACCGATCACGCGCCTCTGCATATCACCCATCACGATGAAAGCTGTTCCCAGCTCGCGTGTGTTGCCGCAGCTCTGGTAGATGGTATAATTACCTCTAAACGTTCGCACCATGGATCCTGTCCAACACACCTCCTGCAGCGCTACGATGCCGAACCCGCGGTCCTTCAGTAGATCGGCGAGTATGCGGATGTTCCCAATGAAGGTGAGATATCGGTAGTTCCACGTACCGAGTTTCCAATCGCAAGTCCTTTTTGTTCACTGGGGTCGTTGCCGTTGGTCTCGGTTCGTATTATTCTGTTGCTGATTTTCCGTTTCAATGGTTTTTTTTACGGCTGGCTCGTAGGGCCTGACACCAACCCCCTACTTTCCGGAGGACCATAGTGCACAGTTGAGCTTAGAGTCCTTCCCTGGCACTTGGACGTAGATCAGCCGCCCCTAACGTGGGGATCAGACGCTGTTGTGAGCCGCTCCTCCTGGAGAACAGACGCTCAGGTTTGCCGAAGCAAACCCCCTCCCCTTCCCTGTCAGCCTACGACCAAAGTTACCCGATCTTCCCTGAGTTGGTCATAGTTTCCGGCCGGTACCGCGAGGAGGTAGGGATAGGAGTTGCTGAGCAGAGGCTAGTGGATCACAATGGGATCTGAATTGCGCAGCATACCCAGCCTTTACCGTACCTTATTACCATGTTCGTGAGGCCAAAACAGCTCAGGAGGCTTGGATGAATTTCACAGCCGCTCGACTGCAATACCACCTTGAAACCTTTCTTCACTATTTGTAGTTGTAGGTTCATCGACAACGCGTTCGAGGAGACCGGCTTGACGCGGCAGGTTGGCCTGCTCTACAAGCTAATTAGGACCGATCTGGAGTCGTGCGGAACGATGGAAGCCTATGCGAGAAAACAACGTTCGTTGCGAAGGGTAAGTTCAAAGCAAGACCGGAATTCCGCGGAAGTCGTCCATGGCAACACTAAAAGCCAGAAGCAATCCAAAGGCCCGCAATGCCGGAAGTGTAACAAGTTTGGCCACATAGCGAAGTTGTGTCCGGAGAATACAGGAAGCAAGGAAGTTGACGCGTTTCGTATGGTGCTCTCGACGATTCAAGGGCAGGAGCAGAACAATTGGTATCTGGATTCCGGAGCTACCAGGCACATGCAAGCAGAATTGTTGTAGCAGCCAATAAGGAAACGATGAAGATAAAAGCTTGTGGAACGGCTACATTGCATCCAATATGTCAGGCGGCTGGGATGGAATTCCAGTGCATGATGTCCAGTTTATTCTGGACCTGTCGACAAATACTTTTGTCCGTGGTACACAAATAGTGAAGAAAGGTTTCAAGGTGGTATTCCAGTCGAGTGACTGTGAAATTTTCAACCCGGAAGGTAAGCTAGTGGCAACGGGGGTCATCGAGAATGATTGATTCAAGTTAGCACGAATCAATCGATCAAGCAATGTTGAGCTCTGCAACTGCATCCATCGAAACTTGGCACAAGCGGATGGGACATCTACATTACAACAGTGTGCAGAAGCCAGCGAACGGCGTGGCGTATGGAATGAAGATAGCTGGAGAGACCTATGACGGTTGTGCGGTATGAGGAATCAGATCCGAATTCCATTCAGCAAAAGTGGTTCAAGAGCTGAAGAATTGATGGAAATGATCCACTCGGACGTAGCGGGGCCAATGGAGGTTCCGTCACCATCAGGAAGCCGGTACTATGTGTCCTTCATCGACGATCGATCGCGTAGGATGTTTGTATACTCCTTGAAGATAAAATCGGAAGAGGAAGTCCTCGGTCGGTTCAAGGAATTCCAGGCACAGGCGGACGGAAGATAAAAATTCTGAGGACAGATAACGGTAAGGAGTACACTAGCAATGGATTTCAAAGTTTCTTGAAGCAGATGGGGATACGACATCAAAAAACCAACAATTATACGCCGGAGCAGAATGGGCTGACAGGACGTGCGAAATCAACACCGTGTGTGCTGGTTGGATTTGCGGAGGAGACAAAAGGCTACCGATTGTACAACCCTAATACGAAATGTTTCCTGAAGAGTAGAGAAATGTGTTTCATCGACGAGTGCACTGGCAAATGTGCTCTTCCAGCAACACAGCAGCGAGTGATGATACAGGTGGAATTCGGAAGTGGTCCTGCTTCAACTCAGATTGTTCCTGCAATTCAAGATGTTGACGAAGCTGCATACGAAACCGCCCAGGAGAATTCAGAAGATGAAGTTGCAAATGACACCTCCACAGATACTACCGTTGATGTGACTGTGCTCCCTCCGCGAACAACTTCAAATCCACCTCGGTCACAGGTGTTGAGGCGCAGCGGACGGGAGCACGTACTGCCAGGCAAGTACAGAGAATATCGTGTTAAGTACTGTTACTTTGAATTCCACTAAGAATTTGCATCATTTGACAGATACGTATTTCGACCTCAACTGTAAGGTCGTCTTCAGTGTCTTGTACTTGACACGAGTCGCATGAAGGACTTCGAGTTCGGTATCGTAGCGCTGCATGAAATAGTTGTATTGAATAGGATCCATACTATGAACATTTTCTGGTAAACATAAGATCTACTAGAACTACGGCAGCACACTCAAACTGGGAACAGCTTCAATCGTAATGGACGATATGTAGAGGCACGTGTTCGATTGATGATCAATCAGCGAAAGAATGTGCAGGTTGAGGATCAAGGGCTGAGTGTTCAATATCAGCATAATGAATGTGCATAGCCCATATACTCCCATGACGTCAATATCACCGTGAAAACGGCAAATGACTTATCCGTTTCGGCGCCTTCTACATCATGTCCATACGTAGCACCTTTTTTCAACATAGCCGTCCTCGTCGTTACACCTGAAGATCACTACGGAAGATGAAATTGCCGATCGACCAAATTCCGATTGATGGACGGCACATCTCCGATATTGTCGACGTCAGAACCTTTCGTGTTGCTAACATTGACTCTGATCACTACTACCAGTACCTGGATGACTACTTGGAGCTACGATCAAAACTCTCCATCAACAACAATGTACGGTATCGTCGGTCTACTTGGAGTATCTAGAGCAAGATGTTGATGGAGTAGAACTCATTGTGGACGGTCATGCTGCAGTATGGATCCCGTCAGAATGTGAAATGTTACAACGCATCCTTCAACAGCTTCGTGCCGCAAGCCGAAACGCATGCAGATATAGAAGATCAAGCGAGTGGCAGAAAGGACCACGTAAACATGATGGGAACCAACCAAGTGCCTCGTTGAGTGAAGTTAAAGATGCCATTTAACAGCACAAAAATAATAAAGCAGCTGGTAAGGATGGTATTACAGCTGAACTAATCAAGATGAAACCAGAAACGTTAGCCATGGTCTACGCTGTCTAATTGTCAGGATGTGAGAAACAGAAATCTACTGGAAGAGTGAAAAGAATTACCATAAATTACTGAACCATCGTTGAATACTTCTTCGTCAAGCACCACTCGGGAGCTAATTTTTTGATTTTCTAATGATCACTAAGCCCCGGCCCGTTGACGGGAGTGAACAAGAGGGACGGCGATCAGGGCGACGTGATTAGGTCAGCATTCCTCAGACAGATTCTGACTTCTGCCGCAGAAGTCAGCCGTCCTGCCAATTAAGATGGCGCTACCCCCAGTGTTATGCGAGGAGAGCCCACCGTTTTACCGAGATACCGATCGATCGACGAAGATCTGGTGGGAGCTGCTACAGAAACAGCCGAAAAAAAAAAATTCGTCAAGAATACCGGCGGACTGACTGGACCCACACCTCTCGTCTCCACCGGACGACGAACGGACAGAAGGACTCTGACGGAAGGCTGCCGCTGCTGGACGTGATCGTATGTGCAGATGTCGAATGTGCAGGCGAATATATGCAATAAAATGATCGAAAATCACAGTTTCGTGCGAGATTTATGGGCCGTATCGTTCGGTTCGGGTGACTCGCGGCCAGGAAAGGAAGATAACAACCGCATAAGGACGGAGGTAGAGCAGCAAAAAAAAGGAACCCTAAATACAACGACTGATCGCCCCCGGGTTAGACATTTTAGTGCACCTCCAACTTTGATGATCCCGGCTGGCTGTCTGCCGTGACTGGCACAAATGCAACCGATGAGCTGTTGTTTTACTTTTTTTGTTTGTGTGCCGCTGTAGTTACAGCCTCCGCCTCAATCCGTGTCATGCAAAAATTATAGGTAGGAGATATTGGAAAATGTTTTTGGTCAATTATATAATGCAGTGCCGTTTGGAAGAAATTTTTTGGTGAGGTACCCAGCTGCAAGGTCATTGCGTGTTTACGTTGGGAGCCCAGGGCGGCGAAGGGAAAGGACAAATTTGTGATTATGACTAATGAGTATCGCTTCGAAAATGTTTTCGCAAGAAACGCATTAACGATTCATGGGAGCTGAACACACTTTGCAATTAATATCGGTAGCGAAACTGAACTGATGACTGATGCATGCAGGGTGACCGTATTGGAAGATTTTTACATTGGTCGGCAAATTATCGGGTGGGCTGCAATACAATCAAATATTATGGACATTTCACAGTACAGCTAGGCAACGCAGGACAAGCTTTGGCCGTAGTGTTACGATAGGCTTCGACAGTTTCGAGGTGGTGGAGGAATTGCCTTACGGTGAAGATGGGGTCCTTTTACGACCAGCCGTCGATGAAACCAGCTAGATTATTTCCCACGAACTAATTCGTTTCAGGTTATATATAACGAAAGATGGTCCGGGATAGCACTTTTTAGGTGGCGTCGCTCAGGTGTTCTCACACTCCAAATTTTGTGAATTGGGCTGATTACCCTGTCCTTTCACTCCTCCGATTGCTGTACGGTTTCACAGGTCCTGACAGGTGCGCAACTTTTCTAGGCCCAGCTTGATGAGTTCAGTTGCGATACTTACCTTACCTTACCTTACCGATCAGGCTAAGGCCTGGGTGGCCTCTGCTGTACATAGTAGCCGTCTCCATTCCACTCGGTCCATGACTGTTTGTCTCCAGTTCCGCATTCTGCGTAGGACCCGCCGATCGTCATCCACTTGGTCGACCCACCTAGCTCGCTGCACACCACGTCTTCTTGTACCGGCCGGATGACTCTCGAGAAACATTTTAGTTGGGTTGTCTTCCATCTGCACTCCGTCGTAGATGGTACGCAACACCTTCCGTTCGAAAACTCCAAGGTCGCGTTGGTCCTCTGCACGTAGGGTCCATGTTTCGTGTACATAGAGGACGACCGGTCTAATCAGCGCTTTGTAGATGGTTAACTTCGTGTTACGGCGAACTTTGTTCGATCGTAGAGTTCTGCGGAGTCCAAAGTAAGCACGATTTCCTGCCACAATGCGCCTCTGAATTTCTCGCTGGTGTCGTTTTCGGCGGTCACCAGTGAGCCCAAGTACACGAATTCTTCAACCACCTCGATTTCATCACCGTCGATATAAATTAGGGGTGGCGGGCACGGTGATTCCTCCCGGGAGCTCTTTGCCATCATGTACTTTATCTTCGACACATTAAAGACTAATCCGATTCACCTGGCTTCACTCTTTAGTCGGATGCACGTTTCCGCCATTCTCTTGCAATCGGTGTTAAACGGCGGCATAACATTTAAGAGAGTATCTTGTAGGCAGTGTTCGGTAGTGTGATCGCGCGCTGGTTCCCGCAATCCAACTTGCCGCCCTTTTGGTAGATGGGACACACGATACCTTCCATCCATTTCTCCGGTAATACTTCCTCCTCCCAAATCTTGGTAATGACCCAGTGTAGTGCTCTCACCAATGATTCTCCACCGTATTTAAAAAGCTTGCTTGGTAGTTGATCTGCTCCATCGGATTTGTTGTTTTTCAACCGGCCAACCTCCTCCTCAAACTCTTGGAAGTCAGGGTCCAGAAGTCTTTCGTCCTGTGCACATACTCCTAGATCTGTTACCACGCCACCTTCGGTGCTTGTAACGTCGCCATTGAGGTGCTCATCGTAATGCTGCCGCCACCTCTCGACCACCTGACGCTCGCTCGTGAGAATATTCCCGTGATTATCTCGGCACATGTCGGCTTGTGGCACAAAGCCTCTGCGCAAGCGGTTCAGCTTCTCGTAGAACTTTCGGGTGTCCTTAGCGCGGTACAGCTCTTCCATCGCTTCGCAATCTCGTTCTTCCTGCTCGCGCTTCTTTATCCGAAAGACTGAGTTCTGCCTGTTCCGCGCCTGTTTGTAACGTGCCTCATTCGCTCTCGTACGGTGTTGCAGCATTCTCGCCCACGCTGCATTCTTCTCGTTTTTAACTGTTCACATTCGCCGTCGTACCAGTCGTTTCTGTGATTCGGAGTCGCGAAGCCTAGTGCTGTAGCCGAGGTACTACCTATGGCAGATCGGATGTCCCTCCAGCCATCTTCAAGTGTAGCTGCGCCAAGCTGCTCTTCCGTTGGTAGGGCCACTGCTAACTGCTGTGCGTAGTCTTGAGTCACTTATACGTTACGCAGCTGCTCGATGTTGAGCCGCGGCGTTCGACTTTGACGCGTGGTAATAGGGTAAACAGGTATAATATGCCCCCCCTAAGCAGAAATGGCAATATATCTGAAACTGGCGCCTTATTCCATCTATTGTTCACTGCAAATCGATGTTACTAAAGTTAGTGAAGTGTTGCATGCGAACTTTGGCTTTGGAGAGGTGGCTATGGAAGCTTTGAATCGTTTTTTGAAAACGTTCCAAAATCTGCCTTTTCAAAACAAACGGGACAATATGCCCCATCAAAAGAAAAACGTCCAGCCCCGTGATAAAACTGTCCCAGGGGATAATTCCATCACATGCTTATCCTAGGAGGGTCTTTCAACAAGTGTTTAACTGCATAAAAGTTGCAAAGTAGCACAAGCGAACAGAACTAGCTTCGTTTACAGTGAAGTCAGCTCGCAAGAGGTAAAATATTACGCCAAAAGCCTCCATTTCAGACTTTTTGATATTTTTATTGCTTTTCTGTACCAATCCACTAACGGACCAGCTTCATGGCAATAATTCTCCAATATTTGAGATTTCTAATCGATCACGCATGCGAAAAGCGCTTGAATCGCTAGAAAATGAAGAGGAGCGTTTTGCCCCGGTGGGGCGCATTATACCCTTTTACCTGTCGAAAGTTTTGAGCGCATGCATACAGCGACTAAGTAGTGATCCGAATCTATATTCGCACTGCGGTATGTGCGGACATTGGTTATATCCGAGAAGAATTTACCGTCAATTAGAACGTGGTCGATTTGATTTTCTGTTTGTTTGTCGGGTGATCTCCAGGTGGCTTTGTGGAAATCTTTGCGGGGGAAGAAGGTGCTTCGGACTACCATACCACGGGAGGCTGCAAAGTTTACGCATCGCTGGCCGTTATCATTCGATACGGCGTGCAGGCTGTTTCGCCTGATTACGGGTCTGTACATTTCCTCCCTTCCTACCGCGCGTTCATGTCGCCGACAACGATTTTCACGTCACGCGACGAGCAACCATCGTATGTTTGCTCTAACTGCGCGTAGAACGCTTCTTTCTCGTCATCAGGTCTCCCTTCGTGTGGGCAGTGGACGTTGGTGATGCTGTAGTTGAAGAAACGGCCCTTAACTCTTAACATGCACGCACATTCTTGCGTTGATCGGCTGCCACCCGGTCACACGTTGTCGCATCTTGCCCAACACTATAAATCCTGTTCCCATTTCATTGGGGGTGCCACAGCTTTGGTAGAAGGTAGCCGCTCGATGCCCGCTTTTCCACACTCTCTGTCCAGTCCAACAAAATTCCTGCAACGCCACGATGTCGAAGTTGCGGGGATGTAGTTCGTCGTAGATTAGGGTAACGGTTGAATTTTGGACCCCTAGAGGACATTGGTTTGAATTTAATTCAAAATTAAACAGATTCAGAGGGTATTTACACATAATGACTAGGGGCGGGACAGCTCCTAATATCGGCGCTAATACCGTCTAATAAATATTAGTTTCCTAATCTTTTCGTTCACCGAGCCATTTTATTGTGTAGCATGTCATGACTTTCCATGCAACATCCAACTGTCATGAAAACGAGAAATGGAAATACGGTTTGTCTGTGATTTTTCTTAAATTTATACAATTCTTAACAATAATTTATGTTGATCATTTCAGCTGCGAAAAAGTGCACTTCAAATACGCTATAGAGGAGCTGGCTTTCGAAAGACCGTGTTGTTGACCGTGAAATAATCTTAAAAAAGGCTTTTAAAGGAGGCTTGATCAGATGTAATTGAAGGCGCTTTGAATTCTGGACTTCTGGATTCTGGAAATCTCGCGAATAATTGTTGTTTTCTAATTTAGATAATCTGAAATAAAAACTAATTTAAATAAGTAGTTTACTACGTCTTCAAACTTCCATTGATCATAAGGTGGTTTGTTTCTTATCGTTTGCCAAAAGTATCCCCAAGACAATTATGTGAGCAACAAAATCTAAAATGGAAACAATGGGCATTAAAAGAATGGGGAGCATTCATGCTTATGAGGAGTTGTACTCCAATGCGTTTTCAAGCTCGGATGCTACTGCTCGTTTCAGTTTGTTGAGGTTGGCTGATTGAATATTGACCATCGAATATTGATCCGTACGGGGACTCACGATATGCTATCAGTTGGAATGATCTGTGTGCTTATGGAGTCCTAGCTTATAGATATGTACCAATGTTTGGGACGTAGTTGTGAATACGACGTTCCGCTTCCATTCATTCATGCACACATTTCTTGTTGACATTTCAAATTAACTCAAATAATGGCTTACTTCGTTCATAAATGGATTTCGTCTGGTATTAATATGTTTAATACTGCTTAATACCGCTAATCTATATTAGAGCTGTCCCGCCCCTAGCATAATGATGATGTTAGTCTGTTCGTAAAAGCCTCTACTGTCCGTTAAAAATATCCACAAGGTCATTTCTGACTTAAAATTTGATGAAAATAACCAATTTTTGAAGCATCAGTTTTCACTGTTTTGGACACCCCAATATATTTTGGACCCTCTTCAGTATATATTTTGGACACCCGGTGTTTAAACTCGTTTGAAACTATTTTGAAAGAATTTGTCACTTGAATATGCTGGATCACATCCTAATCACTTGATTGACAAAGGCTGATTAGACGAACTTTGCGAATTTAATGCGCTAAAATGATAAACGTTTTTGTTTACATCTGCAAGTTTCCTCAGCACCCGCAATCTCTTTTTGTAAACATGATGCGAAACCCGCATGGATGACGAGATTGGCAAAAAATAATTTCAAGGCAAATAAGGATGTTTCCAGTGAGGAAATGATTGCTTCCCGTGCAGAGCAATCTTATTTAGCGAATGATTCTAAAAATTTCCGTCATCTCATCATGAAACCTGTGTAAGTTGTGACAATAGGACACAGGGGGTCCAAAATATATGGGGGTCCAAATTATATTGGTTACCCTATCCTGTCACATCCTGCGAAACCTAGTGACTTGCAATTCCATGTTCCAAGTTTCCAATCGTAGTCCTTATTTCGTCGCGTGGGTCTTTGCCGATTGTATTGAGTCGTATTTTCTCCTATGTTATTCGCAATGGGTATTTTTACGGGTGGCTTATTGGGCCTACGCCAACGCTCCTGTCTCGCCGGAGGGCCAGCGTGCCAGTTTTGTTTAACGTCCCAACCAACACTGGGACGACCACGCTGATGGGGCTACCACCTTGGATCTAGCTGGGCGTGGTGCAGCGTTTCTTACTCAGCCGCTGGATGCCAGAACAGACGCTGTTTGAGCCGCACCTCCTTGGTGAACAAACGCTCGAATCGTACCTCCTCAATCTAGCTGAAGTCAGAAGGACAACAGTGCCCAGGCTGCACTACCAGCTAAGCACACAACTCTTTGCTGGCGGTCTTTGTCATCGCTTGACCGGTGGAAGCATGAGGTAGGAACTTGTGAGGACCAGAGCTATGGTGGACGCTCTCCTTATCGACTCAGCGTTTTGCAGCCCAAGTCGGAGATGTACCGTCCGTCAATCAGAACGTGGTCAGTTAACAATTTCGCGTAGGTGTAACATATGACATTCGCTGCTTCTAGGGAGATAGTGATTATCTAGCCTCCTGAATTCAAGAAACACCAGAACCATGCGCTTGTCAGCCAAGTGAATTGCTACACAGTACCATCCGAAGCCATAGGATGTTCCAGATAATTAGGACAGATTGTTACGCGTGCATATTTTGGACTTTTTCATTTGATTTTGTCGTAAAATTCCCTATGAGAGGATAGCAAAGACTGGCGGATCTGGCTGTTGCGATTAGCTAACGAACTGTCTACCTCGTTTGAGACATTACATAGATTAAAGTAGGACGATTTTCTTTTAAATTTACTGTTCAACATTGCCCTCGAAGGAGTGCTTAGGAGGTCTGACGTGCAGAGCAATGGCACACTCATCAAATGGTCACACGCTCTTTAGTTTTGCGAACGATATTGATCTCATCGGAATTGATCGCAGTATGAGCTGCGGAAGATAAACTCGATGATTGGGATGGAGTCCATGGCCACGGACGCATTGAAATTTGTAGTCAGTCTAAGGAATGCTAAGTTTTCCCTAAGCTAATGGCTCCCACACATCACATTAGACAGAAAAAAAAGTAAAACTCAAGTACTTACTTTAGGAGCTAAAAGTATATAGTGTAGAATAACAAAAAATATATGTTTAACGAACGGTCTTTTAAAACAAATACTGAGGTCCAGTAACCCCATCAACTGTTCAACGTTCGTTTACAACGGCCATTGTCGGCCCTTCATTAATAGAAGTTTGCGCACTTATTACAAACCCCCCCGAAAATAAAATATCCCGTGAGCAGTTTTTGCCATAAAACAATCGGCATTGCTGAATTTAATTTCCTATCTGTTCCAAAATATCAGCGTGCAAACAAGCCTAACATCTGACTGCAGTTGTTGTGCACGGCTGTCCGTCCAGTGCCCATCAGCACGCATTGTATATGTACCACCTTCCTCCACACTTCTTCTAAGAAGCCGAAATGTGTGTAGAAGCAGTCCCGCAGTGGTACAAACGTATAATGTAACTGCATTATTGACGGTAGATTCCACTAGCTTTTAACCCCCGGTGCAGTAAGTGTTGTAAAGGATAGTGGATCAAGATGTGAAAATTTGGAAAAATATATGTACTCATTGGCGGAATGCAGAAGCACGTTTGTTTGATTTGGATCGAATTATGTTGGAATTTGTGGACAATTTTTAAAATTGCATCTCATTTTGCAACAAATTTTCCCACTGTTCGACAATGGTCATAAAAAGGGTGCGCGATCTTCGATGCGAGAACAAGATCATAAGATACGGCGCGAAAAGGTTCGTCGTCATCGTCGTCGTTGTCGTTTGTATTTTTGGTGTCCGCGTGAAGTCTCTCCCGAAGTCCCAGCCAAAAGAACTCGTCACCACCGCAGCCCGCTGGAACTGGGGCCATGCTGATCCGAGGGGAAAAAGTTTCGGATCAGATCGATCATGATGGGGTTGAGGCGAGACGTTCCTTATACCTACGCGCGCGTCCTACACTGCGATAAAGTAAAAGTGAAATTTTAATGTGCCTCGAGCGAGCCAGCCATGCAACGTTGTTTGGCAATGGGCATACAAAAAGGACCTCTGTTTGGGGTATGCGCAAAAGGGCCCACCGCAGACCGCCGAAAATTGCTTAATGATGGCACCGTGCTAAGTAGGTGAGAGGCACGTGTTTTTTAAACCGGAGTTTTTGGACCTAAGAATGATGCAAGTATTAACAAACGTGCACAATTCATCATAAATAGTCTTCATTTGAATTAGAAACATATTTTAACAGTACAAACTCTAATGTAGGTTAAAAAAACGAAGAGTAGAAGGACAGATTGCTGTAAGCTTAGGGGCTGTCCATAAACCACGTGGTCAATAGGGGGGGGGTCGGCCAATGACCATTTTGTATGGACAAATAAAAATTTTTGTATGGACAAATGACCACGTGGGTGGGGGGGGGGGGTTGAAAAGTCCCAAAAAATGACCACGTGGTTTATGGATAGCCCCTTAGCATCAATTTAAATTTTCATTTAAAAAAAAACCCTTATTAATCCATTTAGCTGTGATAGCGCCTTTTTCGTGCCTTCGAAAAATCATTTTAACAAAACTCAAGTGACATATTCATGAATATCGTACTTTCATACGTTTATCAAAAATACATTTCATGGCTCCAGAAATCATATCGCCATCTTGGATTCTAGATCGCCATTTTTGGACTCCGGACATCTTCTCCACACCAAATATACCCATATTGTATGGTCTTAGAGCCCAAAATTCCATTAAACAGCCACTATCTTGAATTTGGGACCACCATCTGAGATTTTAGAATGCCATCTTGGATATTCCAGTCGCCATTTTTGGAATCCGGACATCTTCTCCATACCAAATATACCCATATTGCATGGTTTTAGATACTGAACTCCCTTAAACAGTCTCCATATTGAATTTTGAGCCACCATCTTGGGTTTTTGACCGCCATTATAGATATTCTTGTCGTTATTTTTGTATTGCAGACATCTTCCCCCTACCAAATGTACCCATATAGCAATGTTTTAGAGCCTAAGACTCCATTAACCTTTCATGACGCGCGCCATCAAGCAACCGAAACTGCAGCGCGCTCGCGCTTTATACGAAGAGTGAGATTTTTTGGTAGTGTTGTACTTTTTACAACAGCGCGCGCCCTGAAGGGTTTAACAGCTGCCATATTGAATTTGGAACCGCAATTTTAGAATTTAGACCGCCATCTTGAAAATTCTGGTCGCCATTTTCGAACTCCAGACATCTTCTGCATACAAAATATACCCAATTTATATTGCATGGTTTTAGAGACTGAAACCATGAACAGCCGCTATCTTGGATTTGGAGCCCGAGCAGAGGAAAATATCAAAATAATAACAACGGAATCCCGTAACCAGTTTTTATATCTCGGTTTGTTATTATTAACTTATTAAGTCATCACCGTTCTATAACATGTTCTGTTGGGCAATCTTATTTTGTTATGATCGTGCTCTTGGTAAGAAAATATCAAATTACATTTCAATAACATGTTTTGTTGTAGCACAAGTTCAGTTATTATTGTGTCATTGAGACTGTACACATATTTGATCATTAATAGTACAACATAACTAGCTTTGCAATCTAAACTACACCATTCGAGATTTTCGTTGTTCACAGCATTCCGTGAGGAACTGTAAGAGAAAATATTATTTTGACATCAGTTCCTCTTCTTACTGACATTACGTTACAGTGCCAACTTATCAGCCTTTTGTTTTATGAGCACTTTGAAAAGTATATCTGTTTTTTTGTCCCAGTTTCAGTTAGGTATGAATACGAAAATAGAGAGTGTATTAGAGTGTTAGCCATTTTATGAAACATTTTGGATCAACGGTGGAATTCAACGACGAACAACACATTTTCGACAAAAATCTAAAAAAATAAGTCATCAAGAACTCCATTGATTATTATTAGACATTTTATTTTTCTTCATTTCACTGCTTCGAGCCCACTTAGATTCACTTGGATAAATGTATCAATCAATGATGTAATAATGTAAATTAGTCTTATAAACAATGAACCACGTAATAAAGGGTTTCAAAACGACGGTAGTTTTTCATCGTAAGTTGTTTGGAAAATAAACGAAAACTATTATTTCTCTCTGTTTTCGATAATAAATCGCTTGCGACAACAATAGCGTTCCAATTACACTAGTTTACAGCATTTTTGAACTCGGTAAGCTGATAATCATTTTTGGTGTAGAATCATGCCCTGAGTTCGAAAACGCGAAGGAAAAAAATTACAGTAGAGCGGAAATTTTTTCGACTTTCCATACAAGGATGATGTTTTGAAATCGATTTTTGTTCTATTTTTAAGCAACGTCGCTCACTTCACACATCTCATTCTCCGTAATCAATGCTCCGATTCAGCTGAATTTTTTACTGTAACTCGCCTACATATGATATGTCAAATCAACGTTGAGAAAGAATTTTTCGAATGTTTTTTTCTTATTGAAAGAAATACATTTCTTCTTATATTTTTGGAAATTTGGCTAAAATTTGAGGAGATCGTCCCTGAAACTCGCCAATATCTTGAATTACATCAATCTGACGCAAAACCTGCATTCAGATGATCGAATGGTATTGTATTCAGCTTTTAATTTATGGAAAAAGATTTAAAATTGGTTGGCCTAAACGCAAGATATTTGAATTTTAGTAAATTCCATATTTTTAAAAATTGTAAAACTCGATATTGAGCTGAAACTCAAAAACTGCTCTACTTAAAATTTTTTGAAGCACGGTTTCAAAATCAGTGCTAAATTGTGCTTAAAAATTTTTGGTCGTTGACAGAAGTTCACGACTTTCGTTTTATTTTGTAAACTAGTGTTATGAATAAAACATTTAACAATAGATCCTATTGTTGCGTATCCCATTGAATGCATATGGGACTTTGGAGGAGTTCCTATCCGCAACAGAAAAAAAGCAAATTTTGTTTTCAGATTGTTATCAATAACGTATTCATATCAAAATTTGTTATTGAAATATTTTAAAAATTCGCTGTTATTAAGTTTTTATTGAAACTAACAAAACATGTTATTAAACAGGTCTTCCAGGAACATTTTTTTGTTATAATTTTTGTTATTTTGCCGCTTATGACAGACAAGTTTATAACAGGATATGTTATGTAAATAACATGAAAATAACTCTTTCCGCTACTCAGTTATTTCTCCAAAATAACACATTTTATTATGCTGTTGCTATTTCCTTCTGCTCGGGAGCCGCCTTCTTGGGTTTTTGACCGCCTTCTTGGATATTTTGGTCGCCATTTTTGGACACCAGATGTCTTCTCCATACCGAATAAACCCATATTTCGTGCTTTTAGGGCCTACACTCCATTAAACAACGGCCATCTTGAATTCTGGGCCGAAATAGAGGAATTTCTGATGTGTCGCATGATGGGGCTTAGTTCAGTTTTGTATACAGCCAGTTCTACCAGTACTGGCCCGGATCACTGAAATGGCCATAACTCTGGAACGCCTTGTTTGTCTGGTCCGGACCATTTTCAATAGCAAATAATGCGGTAAAACTCCATTTCGATTGGTACTAAAATCCGGAAAATCAGCCAATGGAAGTACCTTAAAAGTGAGTGAACTCTTTTTGAGCACAGACATACATACATACATTACACACATACAGACTCCGAGCCTACTATCGAAAATTTGGTTTTTAATGAATAAATACACAGAAAGAAATTCTGAAAACTACACGTGACCTAAATACTAGAACGTTTAAATTTTCATTTCATTTTATTTGATTTTACATTAAAGAATTTCTTGCACGAAAAGTTGTAAGCAAGCTCCATACTGCAGACAACCTGTAATTTTACAACCCAATGGAGAATTGTCTTGAAAGCGATGGAGGTCACTTTGTTACAGCCAACTCGTTGTTACAATTTTGAACTGTATAGCCTTTCAGTACACTTTGGTGTACGAGAAAGGCAAAACAAGAATAAGAACTTTCAACTCTAGTCGTGCATTGGGGTCATTATGACCCTTAAACGTGCTGTAGGTCAGCGAGGGGAGCGCAAGCTAATGCACAAAGAGGGGTTAAAATTATTTCTGGTCCGTGCTTTTACTTTCAAATTTATTGTATGCGACGAACGTTACTACCCACCATTTTAGCTAATTGCAAAAAAAAACTGTTCTTCTACGTGAGGAGCATAGGTTGCTTGAAGTCATGGAAATCTAAGCAGCGAGGAGAGTTAAGTTTTTTTATACATTGATGGCACATGCTTTGCACTACTAACTCTTTTTTATTCTCTCTTTTCAGGTAAATACATATTCTCCAAATTACATATCGTTCAATATGTTGTATGAATACATAACATTTGTAATGGGGTGAGTAATTTTAAATACAAACCAAAAGTGTTTCATTCCCAAGGGCCCGTGCTGTTCGTTTAAGTAATTTCTGATTGAAATATGTTTAATAAAGTTTCAAAATTGATCGAATTATTAACTAGTAATCAAGATAGACCACCATTCTTTCAGTTACTTTCGGGATATAAATTGGCAGGCCTCTGTTTATTTGATCGACTCTCATATAATCCAATATACAGGGTGTTCAATAAGTTCGGATACACCATATAACTTGAATTAATTTCACATCTGTAATTCAGATTTTCAAAGTAAATGTATTTATTGAAAGGTCATATAACACTGATCAAATATAGCATATGGTTTTGAATAAAGTCTTTTTCTACTTTTTTTCATAAGCCTTAGAAGTATCTAAAGTTTGTTAGCTCCAGCACGCTGGAATAATTTTCGATAAGTTGCTCAAGCTACAGAAGTCTAAAACGTTGACTTTTGAGTTTACATCTCACTATACTAAATTAAAATGACTAAATTAATAGACAAAAGCTTTACACTGCTATTTCAGTGATGATATGGTGATAAATTTGCAATTTTAGTCAAAATGTGCTTAAATCTATGAAAAAAGCATAAATACATTATATAAAGCAAATTTTGGTTCAAATTTGCCACAATAGGGATATAATCAAGTTTTGGAAAAGATAACTATGCATTAAACTGAGATATAACGCAGCCTTGCTTTTTGATAAAACAAAAATCATTAAAACAGGTACAGCGGCAATTTTAGCAATTTTAAAGATCAAAATAAAATGAGTTCGTATTTCACCCAATCCGAATCTTATAGATTATTTCGTATGGCCATAGTTGCTACCACTAATGCTGAGGACAACAACCTAATTTGATTTAACTTTACACCATTACTCAATAAAAACTAGACGAAATACCAATGACAGACGTGCGTGCCGGCCGAAAGGAACTTGAGATACATTTGCAATTATTATAAAAGGATAAAGGACAGTTTATTTCAAAACATATACTGTATTTCATCAGTATTATGTAAGCTTTCAATTAATACATTTACATTGCAAAACTGAATTACATATGGGAAATAAATTCAATTTTACTGTGTATCCGAACTTATTGAACACCGTGTAGAAACAACTAGCAAGCATAAACTGTGAATCTATGAGTTTGAAGCTTTGGTCATAGTAGAAGACACCTATTTAGACATCAACCCAATATTGACCCGATTGTATGTTGCCGAACAAACAGATATTGATTTCAATTTTATTTGCTTCAGGGGTGTACATATCATGCACCGCGGTGCATCGCGAAACCTCAGCAAATTAAGTCTTTCTTTTCAAATTTATCGTACAAGAAATTTAACTAGTACCCGAGCAGGAGAAAATAGCTGAGGAATACCTAACTCAGGTATGGAAAACCGAATACCAACAACCTGAATGAGGTATTAAGTAGCCCTGCATAAGAGGTAAAATACCTAAAATAATAACTTATGTGTATTCTGTGCATAACGCGTGAATAATGACATCAGGTATGGCAATACCTAAATAATAATCGGTGATTTTTCCATACGAATAGCGATTTTTCCATAATTGAATAATACTTCAAGCAGTCCTCAACACCAAACCAATAACTCGTTGAGGTATTTTATCAATATCTACAAAATACCAAAATAAGTTATTTTCAATACCTGAATAACCGATCAATACCTTGTCTTGGTATGATACCTGACTTTGGTGTGATCCAGTTATGTATCAGTTATTCATTCCTGCTCGGGTATTGCTTGGGATCTGTGAAGAAATACATGTTTGTACCATCCATCCACGAGAGTGCATATAGGAGATTGACAAGCCAAAACAGAAGGCGGCAGGGACAGAAGCCTGGACGAACCCCCCGAGCAGGAGAAAATAGCTGAAGAATAACTAGCTCAGGTATGGAAAACCGAATACCTACAACCTGAATGAGGTATTAAGTAGCCCTGCATAAGAGGTAAAATACCTAAAATAATAACTGATGTGCATTCTGTGCATAACGCGCGAATAATGACATCAGGTATGGCAATACCTAAATAATAATCGGATATTTTTTCGTACAAATTGCGATTTGTCCATAATTGAATAATAACTCAAGCAGTCCTCAACACCAAACCAATAACTCGTTGAGGTATTGTGTCAATACCTACAAAATACCAAAATGAGTTATTTTCAATACCAGGATAACCGACCAATACCTTGTCTTGGTATGATACCTGATTTCGGTATGCTCCAGTTATGTGTCAGTTATTCATTCCTGCTCGGGCCCCCTGCCCGAGCAGGAATGAATGATCAATTACTCGGGTTTTGTGTTGAGGAATGCTTGAAGTATTATTCAATTATGGAAAAATCGCTATTCGTATGGAAAAATCACCGATTATTATTTAGGTATTGCCATACCTGATGTCATTATTCACGCGTTATGCACAGAATACACATAAGTTATTATTTTAGGTATTTTACCTCTTATGCAGGGCTACTTAATACCTCATTCAGGTTGTTGGTATTCGGTTTTCCATACCTGAGTTAGGTATTCCTCAGCTATTTTCTCCTGCTCGGGTGGTCAGGATGGAGCCTAGTACTCTTTCCTAAGCGAACCATATCCACACACCAGTGTGGACCTACCTCCTTTGACATCGGGAGGTGACCGAGCATCGGGGCATACGGATTGCTCAAGCTGAGTAAGGCTAGGCGTAGTGGGGGACCAACAGTGTTCTCTGCTGGGCCTCTTCAGAAATTCCACTCATTTGGAAGCAACTCTGTACAAGCGATACGGCACCGCTGTCAAAGTGTCACAGCCCAGCTAGGAATGCGCACATTATAAACGACGCCAGTAAGTTCCCGATTACGGTATACTGGTCTTGCTTTGTACCTATTGGTAACTGGTAACTTGATACATTTTAGTAAGGTCGGTCTACACTGACTTGAAACGGCGTATTTTTTTAAATGTCGGCGCTGTCTTCCGTCCATAAAATCGTGGCATGGCCTTAAAGTACGTTCCTAATTTGTACCTAGCTTAGGCAACTAACTGGGTTTAGATAAACACTCCCCGGCTCTGAGTCCCTTGTGCCAACCCTCAGGCCTCCTTGCGTGCATCCAAAGTAAAACACTTGTCACAGAAAAGTCACGACGGCGCAGGTTTTTGTAGCGCAGAAGTCACTGTGACTTACTTCTAGCAAGTATCATTTATTTGATAGAAAGTCACTGTGACTTCTGCGCAACGCAAACCTGCGCCGTCGTAACTCTTCTGTGACAAGTGTGTTACTTGGGATAGATAACCACCGGAATCATTGCCGACTACTTCATTGGCAGAGAGGGATAGCGGCTCTAAGGGGGGGCTCAACAGAAATGATGACTAAATCCATAAACCATGTGTTCGCGAGTGGAGCGACAGAGGGGACGTCGGTGAACTCATTCACGCGAGGATGATTGGCGAGATCGCTTTTACAAGGGGCTGGTGTACCCATCAGCAAGCAAGCTGCAAGGGTCAACAGGAAGAGCACGAGGCGGCGCTGAACGGAGCATTGGTTGTTGCCGTACAGCTGGACGAGCTTATCGGCTCCACGAGCGGGCGGACTAACATCAGCAAGGACCTGAAGCAGGACCTGCTGAAGCTCCGCAAAGCGCTAGCTTAGACCAAGAAGAATCACGATGTCGTGGTCGAAGAGCGGACTACGGCTGACTCGAGGATGGAGAGCGGTCCACCCAAACAGGCAGTTTCTTCTTTGCTGGTAACTCCAAGATGGCGCATGACACCATGTAGCTCGCCGGAGCCGTAGCAGAGTGGTAAAACCGCCCTATGGCTCAAGTTACATGGCCGAAACCTGCCGAGGAGACGTGGCTTGCGGGGGGTAGTCAAGAAGCATCCGCCAGAGGCAGGTAGCTGCACTCAAGCAGTGCGAGGTAGATGCACCAAGTGCTTCGATCCCCCTGCGAAAGGGTTCGGCAGGTACGTAGATCGCTACGATCAAGCTTCCTGTAGGGGAGGTGAACAAGGCGACTGCAATCAGAGCCGTAGCGTACGATTGGCCATGTTGGCCCCCGCCAAGGGTACCAGCCTCAGAGGGGCACCGAAAAGGCCTAATGCGAGGCCAAAGGCAAGAATAAATCAGCATGATGATCAAGAATGAGTGTAATCAGTTTCGTACCTTTTAATTCCGCCCTAATTGCTTATCCTAAGTAGAGGGTATTCTGCTTAGAGGATTCGAAAATTCGGTACAAGATGATGATCAAGGTTTGTTGAATGTTATCGAGATTCCACTATTTTCACTATTTGAGATAGATAATACTGATGTTTCATACGTGTTTCCGTGTTCTCAAAAAATCAAACTTCTCTAGTTTTTATGAGCAATTCACATGATGATACCTGGGGATGGCGAAGAGGTCGAACCATCCGACGATAATGCAATTACGCAGCTACACTTGAACCACTGTGTAGCCGCACAACAGTGCTGTGACAGTCAGTCTCGGAGTCAAGTAGAGACAGCGCCCTATTATCGGATCAATACCGCATCCCTCCTGATAGCGGGGACTGGGTGAAGGATAAGGCCAAGCTTGAGGCGATGCGAACAATCGGCCGTTTTCCGGTTCAGGAAATAACTTCCACGTCGTATGAGGGCTTTCCAATCACGAAAATTGACGGGCTGTACTTCTGCAGTTGTTATGCATCATGCACTAGATCAGTGGTGCTCAAACTGCGGCCCTCGAAGCTGGTGAATGCGGCCCGCAGAATGCTTTGGAAAAAAGTTGATGATGAAGACATACTATTGAATACTATGCCTTATAAACATATTTGCCTATATCATTTGTGATTGTGATAACATCAACTTTTAGTTACAATATGACAATTTTCAATGATTTAAAAAATAATAATCTGCCTGGTAACTATAAATCTTACCGGGGCCGTAGCGTAGTGACTACACGTTCATTTCATAAAAAGATGGTCATGGGTTCTCGATCCCAGCCCCGGCACTTGTAATTTTTCGTTAGTTGCTCCTCTCACAGAGAGTAGCTGATATCTGACCTGGCCTTCTTCTGAGCATATGCTCAAACGGACCCGGAAACTTGGATATAGGCTAACGGCAACTCATAATGGACCCCCCCCCCCCAATTGAACTGAAAAAGGAACACGAGTCACACATCAACATCCTCGTACTCATCATTCTACCAAGGACATGGTAGAAAAGTGACAGCAGCGCAAAGACACCCAGTTCGATGTAGTAGAATTAGAATAGAATATAATTAGGCGCTGTACAAAGTGTAAAATGCAGCTGAGAATTGGATATTGCTCACGCAGTGTCCCAGTGGACAAAAAGAGCTGTAAATTAGGTTAAGTGGCTGAAGAATAAAAAATGTATAAATCTTTACTGTAGATAACTTAGTTTGTTTTTTTATAATTTTCAACACATTTGGACTAACCGAGATTAGATTGGAAAACATTATAAACGACGTAGAAATCAAACATTCTTACAATTAGTGGTGAACTACAAAGTTTATACAAATATTTTTATCTATCTCACTAACACGAAACTAGCACCGATGAGTTTTAAATATTAGCTTCTCTTGTAGTTTGATGCAAAATTCTTAAGTTGTTTGTTAAATAACGACAAAAAATGACGAATTATTCGCTTCTACAAATGAATTTCATTAGACTTCAAAAAAACTTTCATATGGATTGAATTTTTGAAGTTCAACGCGTCCTTAATGATTAAATTAAGATATACAAAATTCAAGCATTTAAGTGAAAGTAATGTTTGTTAAATATTTTCAAAAATTTACTTAATTTTAAACTGCCTTGGTTCTTTTTTAAATATTGTTTTTTATTTTGCGGCCCGTGGCAAAGGAGAAAAATTTCAATTTGGCCCGCGGTATGCTTCAACCTGAGCACCACTGCACTAGATGGTTGACGATGGATACACACACAGTCACCATCTAGCGATTCAATATATGGTGGAACACGGAGGAAGGCGGCCTGCCTAAGAGCTAGATGGAGGATGCAAAGAGCTCGCATCGATGAGGGTTGAATAGAGCAAAGTGAGGCCTATACGGTGGCTAAACTGATACTGAACAAGGCGCGTTAGCTGCATGCTTCGCAAATCTCTGCCAAGCAGCCAACACGACCTCTTGGGGTGATATTTACAGGCCAAGACGAAGGGCGCGCCACCACCCCTAGAACGCTCCCCGAGATGCTGCTCGTTGGAGATCGTGGAAGATCGTGGAAACGTTGTTCCCGCGCCACGATATAAGACCATGGGCCCCAGTCCCCTATGACCAAACCTGCCAAAGCGAGGTCGTCCCGATGACGAACGACGAGCTAATCGCAATAGCGAAATTGCTTAATTTGAACAAGGCTCCGGGTCCGGACAGTATCCCGGCAGTAGCCATCGAGACGACGGCCATCTAGGCTAGCCCTGACTTATTCAGAATGGCTATGCAGATGTGCCTAGACAGTGGCGAATTTCCAGAGAGATGGAAAACGAAAAGATTGGTTCTACTGCCCAAACCCGTGAAGCCATCTGGCGGCCCGTCGTCAGCATACAGACCTATCTGTCTTTTGGACACTACCAGGAAACTGATGGAACGAATTATTCTGTCGAGACTGATGGTCTACACCGAGAAACCCGATAACTCTGGCCTCTCGGATAACCAGTTCGGCTTCCGGAATGGTCGACAGGCATCATACGCCTTTAGGGCTGCAACCAAAAAGCGAACGGGAATCCGCTATTGCGCAGTCGTCACACTGGACGTAAAGAATGCATTCAACCGCGTCAGCTGGGCTGTCATCGAGAGAGTCACACACCACCTAGGAATCCCGGTTAGTTTATGCCGCATACTGGAGAGCTACTTACAGAATAGAGTGCTAATCTATGACACTGAGGAAGGAATAATTAACTGAACTTTCGTTACTAGAAGACTAATAGATATAATTTTATACTTTTGGGACGTTCAAGGTCGTCCAAACTATCCTGAAATTAAGTCCTTGACATCTACGGCTTCACGCTAGTTATTTGCGCTATAAACTATTGACTAACTATTATCTACAATCCCCTTAGAATTGTACGAACCATTCCAAAATTTATTCAGGATGTTCCAGATAAACCAACCCGTTACCGGACTGGAAAATTTATTAATATTATTGTAGACTTTTGGAATATTCAGGGTCGTCTCAACTGTCCTGGGGGTTACCCCTTGACATCTACTTTACATACAGCTGTACAGTATTTATATTCGCAATGAATTGTTATCCAACTGTGAACTATGACCCCGTTGGAATTATACATACAAACCATTCCGACATCCTTTTGGAATATTCAAGACCAATCAAAATACCCAAAAGAACAGAACTCAGGATCTACTAAAAAGCGTTTTACAAAATAAACGTCCGAATGTGCCAACAGGCTCGCAGGCATCCCGATGCACCGTTCGCATTCCCAGTAGGGACCATTCCTGCACCATATGTCGCAGAAGGCAACAGCACTAAACAACCGACATCGACGATCCGTCCGTTCGTCGTCCGTCTGTCCACCGTGTGGCCCTAGTCGGCAGCAGCATAATACCTGCCCATCGCATCGGCGGTGGCACGATGAGCCAAGTGCAGCACCACCGCCGCGCATATACACACACCGCAAGTCAAAATATTCAGAAGAATGCCAAAATTTTAAAACAATGCAGACGGCGAATCTAACGGTACTTTTTGGCGGGTCGTTTTTGGAGGGCTTAGAATTTCAATGCACTTTTGCATTTCGGCGGTCGCTGAACAAAGTGCGCAGCGCATGGGTTTTGCTAACCGTGGAAGACAGTTGTTTAAGAAGTTACCCGGTCTTTGTTAAAATTCAAATTCATGCATGCGATATGATACACCAACGGCAATGAATCTCAAACTATATTATTGCCGTATTTGAATTCTTTTATTGAAATAAATTACCCCTATTTCAAATTTAGCTCATTGTTAGCTTTTTAAAAGTAAATCTCTAATCATACATCGTCATACGTGGGACTCTATGTTGATCTCTCGGAGCACCATGCGCACAAATTGAAGGTCATTTATAACGATTAATTTTGGCAGTTGGACCGTGTTCGTGCGCCAATTGTGAATGACAACTGATTTCGGTTCCCAGTCTATCTTTCCTGTAGCGACAATACGCTGAAATATGCAGTAGTATAGTGCATGATGGTATAGCCTTGATGCAGAAAAATGGTGGTAGCCAAATGAAGCCATGAATTTCAACCGTGACGGTGCATACATGTCATTCAAATGGACCGATAATTGGGTGCTGATTTCGTATTGAGGGGCAACCGGCCAAAGTGAGTCCCTTTTCATACAGGGGTTCGTTAATTATACGTTGGCGGGACATGTCGGTTTCAGCTTTAGAACACGCTAAAATTTGATGTGACTCATGTTTTGTAGGATACATGATCATAGGCGCCAACTTAGGGGGGCAAGCATGGTTTTGCCCCCCAATATTTGACGATTTTTCGATTTTCCCATACAAAAAAGCAGAAAAACCAGGCTTTGCCCCCCCAATAATTTGGCCAAGTTGGCGCGTCTGGTCATGATGAGATAGAGATATTTCGTTATCGCATGGTCACATCAGATTTTTTAACTTACTCATTTTTAGTCCTGAGCACCCATGGAGATGCAGAGGGCCGAATTAAAAAACCTCCATCCTGGGTGATTGCCAGCAAAAGATATTATAGTACGTAGTAGTACGATCGTACTACGTATAGTAGTACACGATCGAGGAGGTGAAGTTGACTACCGACCACTCGATCAAGGTTGTGGAGGCGTGGATGCGGTCCAGGAAACTGGAGCTGGCTGGAGGTGACGGTTGTTAACAACCGGAAGTCGGAGCAGCAGGCAGAGATCAGTGTAGGTGAGGGCGTCCTGTCAAAGCGCTCCGTCAAACACTTGGGCGTGATGATCGACGATATGCTTACCTTCGGTAGCCACGTCAACTATGCCTGTAAAAGAGCCTCCACAGCTATTGTGGCTCTGTCCCGGATGATGTCCAATAGCTTTGCGGTGTACGCCAGTAAGCGCAAGCTTCTGGCTAGTGTTGCTACGTCCATACTTAGGTATGGCGGCCCGGCGTGGGGCACTGCACTAAGTACTAAATGCTACCGACCTCGCTCCGCGGCACGGCCGTAAGGGATTACTTCGTAGAGGGAGGGGGGGGGGGGTGGCTGTGCTTTCGCACTCTCACTATCAACTGTCAGCCGTCACATACAGCTTTTCTCTAGGGGGCCAACTCGACTAACTATTGGTCGGCCCGCCATTTCCTCCGGAGTTGAAGCACAATTGTGGATACCGTGGTCGACACGGCATTCCACTCGTCCACCCCCGTACACATCCTCTCTATAATGTTATCGGGAGTAGTATCCCTACCGCATACCTCTAACATGCGCGACCTCTGCTCCGCAAAACGCAGGCACTCGAAGAGCACATGTTCAGCCGTTGCCGCCCTGTTTGCACACTCCGGACATGAGGGTGAATCTGCATGCCCGAACCTGTGCAAGTACCATCTAAAGCACCCATGGCCCGACAGGAATTGTGTCAGGTGAAAGCTCACTTCGCCATGGGGCCTACACGTCCACCGGGACACGCTTGGTATGAGCCTGTGTGTCCACCTCACCTACCCTTGGTTGAAGAGTCCCAGACTCTCTGCCATTTCACCATAGACGAAGTTCTGGCGTTTCGTCGCGCACCTCTAGTACCTCTTTCATCGTAGCACTCAACATCCTCAGCCAACACTAGTGCTATCGGCATCATGCCCGCTAGCACGCATACCGCGTCTTTCGAGACGGTCCGGTAAGCACTGGCCACCCTAAGACACATTAGCCTATGTGTAGTGTGTACTCTCTAGTCGGTCAACATTCCTCTGCACTTTGAGCGCGGTTATGCTCGACTGCTGCCGTCTACCGCCCTGTTCGATACTGTATCGAATCGCCAGGTGATCACTATGCGTGTACCCGTTATCAACTCTCCAGTCTGAGCTAGGCTTAAGCCCTGGGTTCCAGAAGGTCACATCAATGATGGACTCCGCACCGTTTCTGCTATATGTACTTACACTGTCGACATTCGCGATTTCAACGTTCAATCCCGCCATAGACAGCTTCGAGTAGAGCCCAACCTCTCTCGTTCGTAGAGCGACTGCCCCACTCGACCACCCACACGTTGAAGTCACCACCAATGACCAAGGGGCTCAGTCCTACTAGTGCGTTTGCTAGCGAGTTTAGCATGGACGAGAACTGACCTATCGGCCACCTAGGTGGGGCATAGCAACTGCAGTAGTGCCTCGACTCCGAGGCGGATTGCCACAACAGCTGCTGCGCGGCTTCACAGTGATTCAGGTTCAACTGTGTGACTTGCGTCATTTTCGGCCGTTACGTCCACTTATGCTTGAGCACTTAGGCCCACCCGTCACATGGCCCTTGTTCGCCGTGCAAATCAGACACTTTGGCGTCGATTTACACTCCCTGACGAAGTGGCCTTCTACTCCGCATCTTCTGCAGAGCAGCGATAAAATTTGAAAAAAAAAAAACTGATGAATCCCACATCTGGAATAGGTATCCGCGGTAACCGCCAGCTGGAGGTGCAAGCGAAGTGAGCGGGACATTTCGGGATGACCGATTTCAATTGATGGCTTTTGGAAGTGCTGTGATGTGCCCTAATTTCAGGTGACCGTAATCCAGGTAAAGAGCGATTGAAGAAATTTGATTTGTGAAGATGCGAACAGCATCAACAATAATTATGAGATGGCTGGAAGCGGCGATAAATTGTACTTTTAGTGAAATGTAGTAACGTGCAGATGTGGTGTAGGGGTGGCGGTATGTGGAAATGGTGAAAATGGACTTTTTTGGTTTCGAAAACGACTTCCGTGTGTTCTGCATCCTTTTCATATATGGAAAAATAATCCAGTTTTCTGACGAATTGCAATATTGATTTATGTTTGTTGTCAACTCTTGGGTGCCGGTATCTATTATTATATAACGATTGCATTTGAAACATTGCTGACATGTTTTATGATCTGTCAGATTTTACAAATTGGAGCGATCTTGATTCACGCTATATGTGGCTTTCATAATTTACAATCAAATGTATTGTTATGCAATCGCAACGATGATTGATATACTACTGTTTTTGTCATTGTTGTTGCAAGATATACCATTTGATGCGATTTTGATTTTTGGCATATTAATAAAGGATTTGGCACGCACATTCTTTTACGATATATGGTTTACTGGGCATGCCCTTAGCAGTCGCTTTCTTCGCTTCCCCGACTGGAAGCTTGATCGTTGCGATCTGCGTACCTGCTGGGCCTCGCCTGATGTGGATCGATGCACTTGGCGCATCGCACTGCTGTTTAAGGACAGCAGAGAGCTCCTCCGCGGTGGTGATCTCATCCAAGTTCTTGCACTGAAGAGTCGCCTCCGGCGTCAGAGCCCTCACCCTACCTTATCACCTAACACTTCTTGTGCTAGTGCCGTATAAGAAGAGCCCTTGTTGATGGCATTCTTCTTAAGCTCTAGCATAATCTCTCCTGTCCTAGTGCGCCGGATGCTTTCAACATCCGCGCCTAGTTCCGAGAGACGATCCTCGCTCCGCATAGCCCGCATCACATCTGCGTAGCTGTTACCCTCTGTTTTGAGGACCAATGCGTCGCCTTTCGTGGCTTCGCTTTGGTTTTGCTAAAAACCTTCTCTTTTTCAACACGCCCTTTCTTACCAACCGTAATCCAAGGGTTCTCCTTCCCTTGGACCGGTTGGTCACCGCTACCGCTCTTAGCAGCCTCACCTCGGGGTTTCGGCTCTTTGCCCCGAGCTTGTTTCGCGACCGGCTTGGGGTTGCTCGCGCTACGCGGGCGTTTGCCACTCACCGGCCGCTCCTCGTCAACTGATCTCGGCCGTTTGGTTTGGGCCGAGATTTTCCCTCTTTCTGCAGCCCCACCTGGCTGCACCTTATTCACGCTCTCTGTAGAGGAGCGGTCCTTTTGCGTGGGCCTCTCTTCTCTACCCGCGCTAGTCGTGTTACCTCGCTCGAACAGGAGATCGTACTCCTCCCTGGCCTGGGCAACCGAATCGTGGAGCCTCAGCAGACCTTTTTTAAGGTCTTTGCTGATGTTGATCTGCCCACTAGTGTATCCGATCAGCTCGTCAAGCTGTTCAGAAACCACCAGCAGCTTCGGAAGCCCATCTCTATTGCGGGTCAGCGCACGCGTGAGTTCCGCTCCACTCACCTGCGTGTCCTCGATCGCTGACCCGACACTCGGTGTGCCATACTCTGACACTTGAGGGGATTCCACCCTCGTTGCTTGCGTTGGTGATCTGACCAGTCCACTTCTCGCGAACGGGTTGATCACCTCACCCTCCGTATTCTCTGTCTCCCTGATTAAATATGTATCCATCTCTTTTGTAAGGGCCCTCCCTTAGAGCCGCTGTCCCTCACTGCCACTGAAGTAGTCGCCCAAGGATCCCAGTGGTTATCTATGCAAGCAGGGAGGCCACCCACGGGTTGGCACAGGCCCTTATGGGACCTGAGCTCAGAGCCAGGATCAGCGCAAATCAGGATACTTCAACTGAACCTACCTCCACCCAGTTAGTTTCCTAAGCTGGGTACAGATCGGGAACGTACTCTAAGGCCTTGCCAAGGTTTTATGGGACGGAAGGCGGCTTCGACATTAGCCCATCCGTCGTTTCAGGTCAGTGTCACCCGGCCCTAATAAGAGGATAGAATGCCGTCGCCACCAGCACTCCTCTACTCCGCGGTCATCTAAGAGTGTACCATCTCATTTACCAGTTTCATCGCGCGCGCCAGTATACCGTAATCAGTAACTTAGGCGCTGTCCATAAACTACGTGGACTCATTTTGGGCCATCTCAGACCCCCCCCCCCCTCCCCCTCCGTAGACTTTTGTTCATACAAAATTTTCGAAATTTGTATGAAGCGTAGACTTTGGCCAGACCCCCCCCCCCTCCCCCCCTAAGAGTCTACGTAGTTTATGGACAGGCCCTTACTGGCATTGCTCCTGATGTGCCCGAAGCACCCCTGACTAGGCTAGGGCACTTTGGAAGCGGTGCCGATTCGCTTGAACAGAGTTGATGCTTCCGGATGTGTGGTATTTCTGAAGAGGCCCAGCAGAGCCCACTGCTGAACACCCGCCACGCCTAGGCAAACTCCGCTTGAACAGCTCGTGTGCAGCGCACATGATGCTCGGTCACCTTGCGATGCCAACGGTGGTGAGTCCTCACTGGTGTCAGAACATGCTTCGCCTAATCTTGAGGGTGCGATGCACTAGCGTGCGCAGGGTTCTTGCTTAGGGGGGGCACCATAATAATGGTGCTACATATGTATGATCATGGTGCAAAATAGAATTATGGTGTTACACCCAATATGAATTCCCAAGCAGGGGTTTCAACATGTTGTGGTGCTAACATCGCCAAGTATTCCATATTGGGATTCTGGAGAAGGCTCCGGATGGTGTTGATTTTAAGGCATTAAAAAACTTTAATATGAAGTCATTATCTCGACTCTTATAAAATTTTATAAACGTATCAAATACAATGGAGAATATCGAAAAAAATGTCAATTGTAGAAAAAAAAATATTGTCGTGCGAAAGAATTTTGATCCTGGGCAATTAGTGATGCTAGAATTGGAGAATGTCAGAATTCCTAGATAGAACATTTTGATCGAAATCCTTGTTGCAATCTCCAGGATTTCTCCAAAGATTCGTGCATGATTCCTCCAGGAATTCCCCCAAAAAATCTTCCAATAATTCCTTCAGAAATTCCTCCAGGAAGTCTCAAATATTTCTCCAGGAATTCTTCAAATAATTCCTCCAAGAATTCCTCCAGTAAATACTCTTTCAAAATTACCTCCAGGAATTCCTCCTGAAATTCAATCCTCTAGGAATGTCTGCCAGAATTCCCCCAATATTTTCTCCAGGGATTCCTCTAGGAATTGCTCCATGGAATTCCCCAGAAAATTCTGAAGGAATTTCTGAAGAATATCTTCCTGGAATTCCTCGAGAAAATCCTCCAGGAGTTCCTTCAGAAAATTATCCAGGAAATTCTCAACGAATTTCTTCAGGAATTCCTGAATCCATGAATTATTTCAAAAAATCCTCAACAAATTCCTCTAAAAATTCCTTCAGAAATTTCTCGAAAAGTAACGCCAGAAATTTCTACAGGAATTCCTCCCAAAAAAATCCTCCAAGAACTCCTCGTGAAATTCCTCCAGGGATTTCTCCAGAAAATCCTCTAGGAATTTCTGCCAGAATTTCTCCAGAGAATCCTAAAAGAATGTCTTCCGGAACTCTTCCAAAAAATTTGCGAGGAATCTCTACAGGAAATCCTCCACAGATTCCTCCAGTAATTTCTCTAGGGTTTTTTTCCAGGATTTTTTTTCAGAAATTCCTCCAGAGATTCAAAAATGAATTTCTTCAGAAATTCCTCCAGATATTCCTTTAGAAAATCCTCGAGGGGTTCCTTCAGACATTTCTTTAGAAATTCCTCCAATATGCAACTAGTGATTTCTTTCAGGATTTCCTCCACGGAGGGAATTTCTTCCAGAAATCTTCCAGGATTACCACCAGGGAACCCTCCAGGAATTTCTTTAGGATTTTTTTTCCAGAAATTTATTCAGGAATTTCTCCAGGGATTCATTACTGAATTTCTTCAGAAATTCCTCGGAAACTTCTTCCAGAAATTCCTTCAGGAATTCCTTCAGAAATTCTTCGAGGAGTTCTTTCAGACATTTCTCCATGAAGACTCATATATTTCTCCAGAAAATTCTCAAATAAATCCTCCAGGAATTCCTCCAGTAAACACTCCTTAAATTCCTCCAGAGATCCCTCCTGACATTTATCTAGGAAAATCCTGAAAGTCTGTCTGTCAGAATTCCCCTAATATTTCCTCCAAGGATGCCTCCATAACATGCTAAAGGAATTTCTCACGGAATTCTTCCAGGTATTCCTCAAGAAATTTCTCCAAGAATTCTTCCATGGATTCCTCCAGGAAATTCTCAAACAATTTCATCAGGAATTCCTCCAGGGATCCATCCATGGATTTCTTCAGAAATTCCACAAAAAATCCTCCAGAAATTCCACCAGGATTTTTTTCAAAACTCCTCCAGCAATTCCTCTAGGAATTTCTGCCTGAGTTCTCCAAGAATGTCTCCCAAAACCCTTCCAAGAATTTCTCGAGGAATTCCACAAGAAATTTGTCCAGGAAATCCTCCACGGATTCCTTCAGGAATTTCTTCAGGATTTTTTCCAGCAATTTATCCAAGAATTCCTGCAGGAATTCATTCATATTTATTTTTCTCCAGAAATTCCTCAAAAAATTCCTCCAGGTATTCCTTCAGAATTTGCTCGAGTAGTTCCTCCAGACATTCATCCAGAAATTTCTTCGAGATGCCTCCAGGGATTTCTCCCCGAAATTGATCCATGAACTCCACCAGAAAATCCTTAAGTAATTTCACCCGAAACTCTTCCAGGAATTCCTCCAGGAGTTCCTCGAGTGATTCCGCGAGATATTCCACCAGGGAATCCTCCACGGAATCCCCTAGGAATTTCTCCAAGATTTTTTCCTGAAATTTCTTCAGGAATTCCTCCAGGGATGCAATAATGAATGTCTTCAGAAATTCCTCCAGATATTCCTTCAGAAATTCCTCGAGAAGTTTCTTTGGACATTCCTTCATTAATTTTCCAGGAAGCCTCATATATTTCAACAGAAATTCCTCAAATAATTCCTCTGGTAAATACTCTAATATTTCCTCCAGATATTCCTCCTGAAATTTTCTTTTAGGAATGACTGTCAGAATTCCTACAATATTTCTTCTAGGGATTTCTCTAAGAATTGATCCTCGATCCTGATCATTCCTCCAGATAATCCTAGATGAATTTTTAACGGAACTCTTTCAGGAATTCCTCCTAGAATTCATCGAAAAATTCCCCCATGAATTCCTCCGAGGATTCATCCATGAATTACTTCAGAAATTCCGCAAAAATTCCTCCGGGAATTCTATCAGAAATTTCTTAAGGAAGAGCGCCAGAAATTCTACCAGGAACTCCTCCAGGGATTCCTCTAAAAAACCCTTTGGGAAATTTCACCAAAACTACAGGGATTTCTCCTTGCATTCCTCAAAGTATTCCTCCAGAACTTTTTCTTGGAGTTTCTCAAGGAGTTCCTGCAGGGATTCGTTAAAAAATTTCTTCAGAAATTCTCTAAAAAAATCCTGCAGAAATTCCTCCAGAAATTCCTTCAGAAATTCCTCGAGGAGTTCCTTCAGAAACTTCTCCATGAAGCCTCATATATTTCTCCAGAATTTCCCCAAATATTTCCTCCAGGAATTCCTGCAGTAAATACTCCAGAAATTTCATCAGAATCACCTCCAGGAATTCCTCCAGAATAACCCCCAGGAATTCCTCCGGAGATTCCTCATGAAATTTCTTCAAGAGAAAATCCTGCAGGAATGTCTGCCAGAATTTCTTCAATATTTCCTCCAGGGATTCTTCAAGGAATTGCTCTACAGATTCCTCCAGAAAATCCAAAAGGAATTTCTACCGGAACTCTTCCAGGATTTCCTCCTGGAATTTCTCGAGCAATTCTTCAATGGATTCCTCCAGGAAATTCTCAAGGACTTCTTCAGGGATTCATTCCTTCAACGATTTATTCATGAATTTCTTCAAAAAATCATCCAGAAATACCTCCAGGAATTACTCCAGAAAATCCTGAAGGAATTTCTGTCAGAATTCCTCCAGAGAATCTTAAAGGAATATCTCCCGGAACCCTTCCAAGAATTCCTTCAGGGATACCTCCATGGATTCCTCCAGGAATTTCTCAAGGATTTTTTTCAGGAACTCCTTCAGAAATTCCTTCCTCTATGGATTCCACCAGAAATTTCTCAAGGCATTCATCCAGGGATTTTTTCCAGGAAATCCACGGAATCCACCACATAATCCTCAATCAATTTCTCCCAGAACTCTTCCAGGAATTCCCCCAGGGATACTTCCATGGAATCCTCATGAAATACCTCCAGGGATTGCTGCCGGAATTCCTGCAGAAAATTCTCTAAGAAGGGGGGAGTATGGGGTCTGGTAAATTTGTGATAATGGAACGGAGAGGTTCTGCAAATGGGGATTTCGTTCTCAAACCTTTAGCAAAATGTCTTACTTTTCATGAATTAAATACAGTCATTGGTCTTGTTTCAGCTTGATGTAGCCTCTTCATTTGCCGACTACAGTTTCACACAATGTCAATTTCAAAGTTTTGGAGGAAAGGGTCTTGTGTATTGTTACGTATTATCAAAAGGGGTTGCAGATCCCTGTGTATCGGAATGCTACGAGGAGAGAAGAAGAGTGCCACTGAGCTGATATTTTTACGGTTTTATCCAAATCTCTAAATTTTGTATGACTAATTTCAAATACTTGTTATTTTGGACAACATTTTCATCTTGGCAAGTGTTAATTTGAATTTTAAAGCGAATTTTAAAGATAGCCTATCAATGTTATCCATACACCATCACAGTTTGGAAGAAGGAAACTGATGATGACTCAACATAACACATGCTGACTTGGATCGCAGTCAGCCTATCAAAATTGGCGATTTGCCTACCATTGATAGAGACAGAGCGCAACTCTGCTCATAGGTCTTTACTCAGGGATCTTCTACCGTTTGCAAGTTTGTCCTGAAATGTTTCAAGAAGAAATGTTGAATAGTGGAAGTATTAACGTGTTCATTCCTTTTCAAGCCGCATGTTTAAATCCAAGTGGTTTAATACTACTCGAATGGACTTGCTCTTTCTGGCATAACATCCCCTCTGGGGCAATACCTGATCGCCAGCTTATTATTCCACGGACACTTTCGCAGTTATTAATTGAGAGCTTTCAAGTGTTTTTATTACTAGTGGTGGTTGCATTTATGCCCAAAGATACTGTTATGGTGGAACAGGGCTGTGTTTTGTCCGTGTGGTTGCAAAAATGGTCAGATCGGAAAAATGCTAGCATCAAATTAAAGCTAGATGATGGAGGTAAGGAATATATGTATCAAAAATATATTTTGATGCAATTCTATAAAAAAATGGGCAATATTGAAATAGTTATTATTTTCTGACTATCAAATACCTACTTGATAACAAATTGAGCTATCGATAAAACGCATAATCCAATAGTAGTATTTGTTATTTCTTTGTTATGAAATACCTGCCCAATAGCAAATTGAGCTATCGACGAAATGTATAATTCAATAGTAAGAATTGTTATTACTTTGTTATCCAATACCTTTTGAATAACAAATACAGCACTTGGCAGTGTGTTTGAAACTTTAGGTATGCATTCATTATTGAAATAACAAGATTTGTTATTTTCTAGGTGTTATTCATACGAAATTAAGGTATTCGTTTTTGTTATTTTGCCTCTTATTACCACCTAATGAAGGGCATATCAAGGTATGCTAGTATTAAGATTAAATACCTTGACATGTTATTCAGTTGGTATTCTTTTCTGCTCGGGTTGTGCCAGAATTCCTCCAATATTGTCTCCAGGAATTCTTCCAGCAATTCCTCGACTAATTCCTCCAGAAAATCCTAAAAGATTTTTTCCCGGATCTTTTCCGGGAATTTTTCTAGGAATTCCTCCAGAGATTTTTCCATGGATTTCTCCGAAATTTCTTCGGGAATTCATCCATGAGTTTCTTCAGAAATTGCTAAAAAAAATCCTTTATTAATTCCTTGAGGAGCTCCTCCTGACATTCCTCCAGGAAGCTTTAAATATTTGTCCAGAAATGACTTAAAGAATTCATCCCGGAATTTCTCTAGTTATTACTCTAAGAATTCATAAATGAATTCCTCCAAAAAATTCTGGAGGAATTTATCCAGAAATACCTCCTGGAATGAATCAAAGAATGATTCGGGAATTCCTCCAGGAATTCCTCCATACATTCCTTCAAAAATTTCTTCAGTAATTCCATCTTGAATTTCTACGAAGATTCCACCAGGATTTTCATCAATGATACCTTAAGGAACTCCTGCTCGAATTTCTCCAGAAAATCCTGAAGAAATTTCTCCCGGAACTCTTCCAGGAATTCCTCGAGAATTTTTTCCAGGGATTTCTACAGAATTTTCATATCTGGAATTTTTCCAGGAATCTCTCCAGAAATTTCTAATGGGACAACTATAAAAAATTATCTAGTTTTTGCTCCAGAAAATCCTAAAAAAAAAATTCTTCATGGATAACCTCAAGAATTCCTCTAGGTATTCCTCCAAGAGTTTATCCACGGATTTCTCCAGAAAAAAACTTCTCCCGGAACTGTTCCAGGAATTCCTCTAGGAATTCCTCGAAGAATTTCTCCAGGGATTCCTCAATGGATTTCACCAGGAATTCCATCAATGAATTTCTTCAGATATTCCTCAAAAATCCCTCTAGGAAAACTTTCAGAAATTGCTCGAGGAGTTCCTTAAATCATTCCTCCAGGAAGCCGCAAATATTTTTCCAGAAATTTTTCAAAAAATTCCTTCAGGAAATTCTGCAGAAATTTTTCCAGGAATTCCTTCATTTTTCAGGAATTTCTCCAGGATTTTTCTCTAGGAATTCTCCAGGGATTCATTCTTGAATTTCTTCACAGATTCCTTTAGGAATCCCTCCTATGATTACAGCAGGGATTTTTCCCGGATCTTTTCTGGGTATTTTTCTAGGAATTCCTTTAGGAATTTTTCCATGGATTCCTCCAGGAATTTCTTGAATTCATCCAGTAGTCCATTCATGACTTTCTTCAGAAATTACTCAAAAAAATCCTTCACAAATTCCTCGAGGAGTTCCTCTACAAATTCCTCCAGGAATCCGTAAATATTTGTCCAGAAATTCCTTAAAGAATTCATCCAGGAATTTCTCTAGATATTCCACCAAAAAAATTTTCAGGAATTTGTCCAGAAATACCTCCCGGAATGCAAACATGGATTCCTCCAGGAATTTCTCCAAAGATTCCTCAAGAAAATCTTCCAAGAATTTCTCCAGAAATGTTTCGCAAAAAATACCTCAAAAAATTCTTTCGGAAATTGCTCCAGGAATTCCTCCATTATTACTTCAAAAATTCCTTCGTTAATTCCATCTTAAATACCTCCGGGAATTTCTACAGAGATACCTCCAGGAATTTCTGCAAGGACTCCTAAAGAAATTCCTGCTCGGATTTCTCCAGAAAATCCTGAAGAAATTTCTCCAGGCATTTCTACAGACATTTTTTTCAGGATTTTTTTTCTGGAATTATTCAATGAATCTCTCCTGAAATTTCTCCTGGGACAACTATAAAAATTTCTTTATTAATTGCTCCAGAAAATCATCTAAAAAATTCTTCATGGATTCCTCCAAGAATTCCTCTAGGTATTCCTACAAGAATTTATCCATGAATTTCTCCAGAAAAAAAAAACTTCTCCTGGAACTGTTCCAGGAATTCCTAGAAAAATTTCTTCAGGTATTCCTCCATGGATTTCGCCAGGAATTTCTCCAGGAATTTCATCAGGAATTCCTCCAGGGATTCTTCAATGAATTTCTTCAGATATTCCTCAAAAATCCCTCTAGGAATTCTTTTGCTCGAGGAGTTCGTTTAATCCTTCCAAGAAACCGCAAATATTTTTCCAGAAATTTTTCAAAGAATTCCTTCAGGAAATCCTCCAGAAATTCTTCCAGGAATTCCTTCATTTTTTAGGAATTTCTCCAGAAAAACCTCTAGGGATTCTTGCAGAAGTTTCTCTAGTAATTCTCCAGGGATTCATTCTTGAATTCCTTTACGGATTCCTTAAGGAATTCTTCCTAGGATTACAGCAGGGATATCTCCAGGAATTTTCAAAAGCTTTCTTTAGGATTTCCTCTATGAATGTCTCCAGGGATTCAGCAAAGTACTCCTCCTGAAAATCCTCCAGAAATTCTTCCAATAATTCTTGAAAGAATGCCTCCAGAAATTCTTCCAAGAATTTGTTCATGGATTCTTCCAAAAATTCCTTCAGGAATGCCTCCACTCATTCCTCCAGAAATTACTCCACAAATTCCTCCAGAGATTTCTCCAGTAATTTCTGCAAGGATTCGTCATTGAATTCCTCGAGTAATTCTTCCACAAATTCATGCAGGAATTTTTCCAAAAAATCCTTCATGAATTCCTCCAGCAATTCATCCTGGAATTCCTCCATGAATTATTTCATGGATTCCTTCTGTTACCCCTCCAGTGTTTCATCCTGTAATTCCTTCACGGATTCCTTCAGGAATTCCTCCAGGGATTATATCAGGGATTTCTCCAGAAATTTCTCATAGCTTCCTCCAGGAATTCTTAGAAACTCCTCCAAATGTCTTTCCAGAAATTTCCTCAGGGATTCCTGCAGAAATTCCTCCGTACATTCTTCCAGAAGTTCCTCCAGGAATTCTTACAAGGAAAACTCCAGGAATTCTTCCAAGGATTCCTTCAGGAATGCCTTCAGAGATTCCTCCAGAAATTCTTCCAGGAATTCCTGCAGGGTTTCTTCCAGGAATGCCTCCAGAGTCTTTTCCAGGATATCCTCCAAGGGTTCGTCAATGAGCCCCGGCTGGAACTCTACAAGAAATTTGTCCAGGAGTTTTTCGAAATATTTCTCCACAAATTCCTTTATGAATTCTTTCACGAATTCCTGTACGGATTCCCCCAGGAAATTCTTCAAGGATTCCTTTAGGAATGCCTCCAGGGAATTCCTTCAATAATTTTTCCAGCAATTCCTTTAGTAGCTCCTCCTGCAAATTCTACAGAAATTTCTTGACTCCTCTTCCAGTTTTTGAGAGCTTCTTTCAAGAATTTTTTCAAGTACTTCTTTAGTAATGCCTTCAGGGATTCCTCCAGAAAGTCCTTCAAGGATTCCCCCTGAAATTTCTCCAGGGATTTCTCCTAGAATGCCTCCACGGATTACTCCAGATATTTCTCGAGCTGGTAAAGTGATTCTCAAAATGATCCACGGAATGCTATTTTGATGCGCGAATCACAAAATGGTATATAAATTTCAATTGTGGATGATACAATGAACACCAAGAAGGTGTATAGAATTTTAAAAAGGTGTGTAATGTGAGTATGGTTCATTATATACCTTAATGATCAAGGGAACGTCGAGATAATGCATGCGTGGCAAGTAATTGCATTTTGATTTATAGAATGCTAAGATAAAACATGAGATTTGGAGATGGTGTAAACATAAAAATGTTGGTGCTGCGTGAAAATCAATGCAATAAAGGTGCATGATGTCACCGTGGTGTATATGATCTTCTGATAACACTGAGTTCATTGGTTTGGTGCATTGAATGCTGATATGGAGCATGTCATTCAAAGATGGTGCTTGATGTCAGCATGATGCATTAGAGTTGACATCGTACAAGAAATGCTATTTCGATGTACGAGACTACATACAATAATAATGGTGCAATAGATGCCTAGACGATATAGTGAATTACGCATTAAATGCTTTAGTAATGCATGAGATTTAACGATGGTGCATTATTTCGCATTAAGACACATATTTGATTCAAAGATGGTGCGTGAGATGTTACCTAGATGATTCTGTGAACATCATGGTGGTGCCTGGAATGAATGATGTATGTATGGTGCATTAGCTTCACCATGATTCTGTTATACTCGTCATGTTTCATATCAAGGTGCACTTGCAATTCGTGCAAAGGTGCAGGAAACTCAATATGGCACAGAAATCAACATGTTCCAGGTACGTAGAATACTATTTTGTAAGCGAAATGCTAAAATGGTGCATCAAATTCAAATGTAAGCCACATCATAATGGTGCATAAGATACCTAGATGGTATAATGAATGCCAAAATGGTGCATGGAAGGCTTGGAAGAAGGCGTATGATGCTTGTGAGCTACATTAGTTGTCACCGTTATTCAAAGATTATCAACATGTTGCATGGTTAGGTGCACAAATTGCAAAAATGGTGCATAGAATACAAAATAAAAGTATTTTATGTGATGCTCACAACATAATGGTGCATCAGATGCCTAAATGATATAATAAACGCTGAAATGATGCTTGGAAAGCTTTGATGGTGCATGAAATTTAATGATGGTGCATATCAGTATGATGCATTAGATTCCTAGTTGATTAAAAAATAGTGCATGAGATCAGCATAATGCGTGGATACCTAGATCATTCTGTGGATGCTTTGAAGAAGGTACATGATGTTAGTGTGATTTTCAAGAGGGTTTCGACTGGATGTTTGATCGATCTTTTGGGTGGCTTTCTCAGTCTTTAAGTCGAGAACGAATTGTTTCCTACTCTCCCGACGTTTCGGCCGAAGGGTTTTGGCCTTTCTCAAGGGTCGTAGTGTCTACAGTGTTGGTAAAAACTCAAATTCTCAAATCTCATGGTTGAGTTGTTTCACGCACGATCCTTGACTCGCCAAACTCACCGCCGAAAAAATCATGCATGAGTTGACTCATGATTTCACTCATTGCCTTATTTCTTGGTGTTCTTAATATTTCCATTGAAGTTTTCAGGATTGTATGGTAGAACAAAAGCAAATCTACGGTACAACAACATTGAATGTTGTTCAAATTGATTTGGAATCGCTTTACAAGCAAACGACATTTCGGCGCTTGACTCGTGAGAGCGAGATTTTGCATGAAATTCTCGCGGGTGAGAAAACGATGCAGAATCGCGTGCGAGTTTGCTCACGCAGGAGTGGTTCATGAGTGTGCTTTGCGTGTGAGTTTACCAACACTGAGTGTCTATCGTCTCCCGTGCATATAGTTGCCTAACCATTTGTGTTTGGCCTGATTTTGAAACGATCGTTACCAGTGCTGTGAAAAACAACAGGTAATGAAAAGGCAGGCCAAACACAAATGGTTAGGCAACTATATGCACGGGAGACGATAGACACTACGACCCTTGAGAAAGGCCAAAACCCTTCGGCCGAAACGTCGGGAGAGTAGGAAACAATTCGTTCTCGACTTAAAGACTGAGAAAGCCACCCAAAAGATCGTTAGTGTGATGTATTAGCTGTCACCGTTATTCAGCGACACTCGACATTGTGTATGGCTAGGTGCACGAATTGCAAAAATGGGGCTTGAAATTCAATGTAGTGCCGAAGTCACCATGGTTCACGTACATGGATTACAGTTTTGGAATACGAAATGCCAAAATGGTGCATGTTATTCGAATATGGTGCTGACATCACTGATTCGTTAAAAGATGGGGCGTGAGATTAGCCTAAAAATGATTCTGAAACATCATGGTTGTGCATGAGATACTAAGAAATTGTATGTATCAAGGGTGCATCTGTTGCCACCATGATTCAGTGATTCTCAACATTGGATGGTTAGAGCTAAAATTAAGAATTGCAAAAATGATGCATAGAACTTAATGTGGTGCGGAGGTCAACATGGATCAGGTACATGGAATACAATTGTTTGTACGATATGGCAAAATGGAGCTTATGAAATTCAAAGCCCCAAAATGAAATTAAATGCTTAGATGACGCGTGAAATGGTGCTTAGATATTTATGTGATCATCATGGTGGTACATGGAATACATAGGAGCTACATGATGTCTGTATGGTGCATTAGTTTTACCATGATTCTGTTATACTCAACAAATTCCATATGTAGGTGCACGAATTGCAAACATGGTGCGGGAAACTCAATGCGGCACAGAAATCAACATAGTTCAGGTACAAGGAATGCTATTTTGTATGCGAAATGCCAAAATGGTGCATCAAATTCACTTGTGAACCACATCATAATGGTGCATAAGATGCCTAGATAATATAGTGAATGCCAAAATGGTGGTTGGAAAGCTTTGAAGAAGGTGCATGATACTAGATGATGCATTAGTTGTCACCGTTTTTCAAAGCTTATGGTTAGGTGCACGAATTGGAAAAATGGTGCATAGCATACAAAAAAATGTATTTTGTGTGATGCTCACGGCATTACGGTGCTTTAGATGTCTAGATGATATGATAAACGCTGAAATGGTGCTTGAAGAGTTGTGATGGTGCATGAAGTTTCATGATGGTGCATATCAGTATGAGGTATTAGGTACTTAATTGATAAAAAGACATTTCATGCGATCATCATAATGCTTGGATACCAAGATCATCATACCATACCAAGGCATCATGATGGTGCATTGAAAGCTTTGAAGAAGGTGCATGATGTTAGTGTGTTGTATTAATCGTCACTGTTATTCAGTGATACTCGTTATTTTGTATGGCTAGGTGCACAAATTGCAAAAATGGTGCTTAGAATTCAATGTGGTGCCGAAGTCACCATGGTTCACGTACATGAAATACGAAATGCCAAAATGGTGCATGTTTTTCAAATGTGGTGCTGACATCACTGATTAGTTAGAAAATGGTGCGTGAGATACTAAGAAATTGTATGTGTCAATGGTGCACCATAGCTCAGTGATTCTCAACATTGCGTGATAAGGTGCAAGAATTGCAAAAATGGTGCATAGATTTTTTTATAGAAGGGGGGGCAAGTGCCCCCCCTTGCCCCCCTCCTGTGCACGCTAGTGGTGCGATGTGCACTAGCCCCTCTCTGAAGCAATGCCTTCTTGGTGGTTCCGGAGAGACGAAGGGTTTGACGACCATAGCAATGTGTTTTAGTGGGTCGAGGAGAGAGTAGTACAGGCTTTTACTATTGTTGTAGAAGACGGCTTCAACCTCACACTACCCTAACCTTCCTGTTAGGATGTCTGTTGAGCAGATTTTTCCCCCTATGGTTTAGAAAGAAAAAAAAAAGACGGTCGAAAGCATTTTTGTTATCACACCAGGTAGAGAGATTCTTGGAATTCATTGATTTGCTCCAAGATCGACCCCCGGGGCCCTGTTCGATTTCATGCTATGGATGGGTGTTTCCATCTCCTGCAATGATGGAGCTTCGAAGTTGACACGGGTAATCCTTGGCTGAGGTGTTGGTGACGTGGTCGACACTTGAAAAAGGTTCCCAAAGTGCTCCAACCAGCGTTTCCGATGGTCAACCGGGTCGGTCAATAGCTGTCCAGATGTGTTTTTCACGGGCATCGTAGCATTCATCTCAGTCGCACTAAGGCGAGGTGAGACACCGTAGAGGAGACGAATGTCGCCGGTATTTGCGACTTTCTCGCCTTCGTCAATTAAGGTATTTGCACACGCTCTTATCTCCCGCCTACATGAGCGCGCTACACAACCGATAGCGCTTACGGGCTTATGGCTTTGGCTCCTCGTGTTTTCGCTCGCTCTATCGCGGCTTTGGCGTTCCTTCGCTCGTCTATCTTCCTCGAGGTGTCATCTGTGATCCACTGCTTTCTCTGGGTGCGTAGCTCACCTAAATTGTTCTCGCCAGTGGTGACGAAGGCGTTCTTGATGGCATTCCATTGATTTTCTACGCTTTCACCTTCCGGAATATCCGCAGCACGGTTCTCCAGCTCCTCGACGAAGGACTTTTTCACCGCACCGTCTTCTTGTCGGCGTTTTTTTTTTAACCGGCGCCCGATTCTCTCCTCCTGTCGATGGATCCTCGCAATGTGCAGCCAGATCTCGCCGATTAGGAGATCATGGTCGGACGCAATGTCGGCGTTATGTTTGTTCCACACATCCAGAAGGCTCTGTCTCCATTTCCGACTGGTGCAGATGTGGTGGATTTGTTTTTGCGTGACACCATCACGGGAATCCCATGTCACTTTATGCACTGGTCGATAGGGAAAGAGCGTTTCCTCATTTCCAGTTTCTGTAACGGTTTTTGGGTTTCGAGAACAGTAGGTTGTTGGCCTAAGATCCCCTATCCAGCGTGTTCAAGTTGCCACCTTAAGTATAGCTGCCGGTGGAGGAGCATTTCATACTCAGCCGCTGGTTACCAGAACAGACGCTGTTTGGATATTTAAACACAAAATTGCATCTTACCCAACTCTGCATGAGCAGAATTTGTCATGAGTTGACTGATTGGCATGTGTCAGATGAGGAATCTTCGTTTGCCTTTCTTTTCACGTTTGAGTGTTCCTTCGCAAACTTTGCGTATTCAGGCGTCCTTGCTCAACAAACTAGGGAACCTGTCATGGAACCTGTACTAATTGATTGCGACCACATTTTATGGATAACTCGCTTCCATTGCTACTCCAAGGAAGTTTCATTGTGGTATTGTTACTACAACGCCCTCCACTGTGGTATACCATAACTATTGCTTTGAAAGAAGCTTGTCCTGCTGCGGTATGTGCGGACCGCAAGAAGTATTCCTGAATAGAACTCTGATCTGTTCAAGTTCAAAATATTTTCGGATGAATCAGTCTTTTGTATAGCTACAAATCTCTAGCTTCTGCCTCGAGGATTGTAGCTAGAGAACTGATTTAGTGTTAGTGCTCTGCTTAATCCAAATTTCGATGAGTAAATGGGGTTTTGTCCTATTTTACTTCAGAGGGATTTGAGTATTTCAAACATGTTTTGAACTCTTGTTCTTTTCTATTGGGTATTTTCATGGCGTGAAATTACTTCAAAGTTTTATCCCGAAAGGGTGCGTGCGTTGTATAAAAAAGGAATGAGTTCCAGATTCATCTGGTTACCTCGTTCTTTCTGAAATGCTTGAAACGCATTGTCGATTATCACATCTGTGATGTTCGTCTGGCTAACATGCCTATTCATGTGAACTTACATGCCTCCCAATTTGCCACAGTGACTCTTTTACACAAAGTTGAACATATACGTTTTCAAGAAAACACTCGCTTAAGCGTAGTTTTTGCCCTGGTGATTTCTTGAATATTGAGGATACTTTCGATGACGTGCCTTTCAATGTCATATTGAAAGTCGCATGACGTCACAAGCTACCTCCAATGAGCTACAGGCTCTCTTCACGCTTATGCGTTTTACAGTGTCCTTTTCAGGGCACTGATTACACCCGTAGTGGTATGGGCTATGAGCTCTCGTTGCGCCTATGCGTTCATTTCCTCTTTTAGGGCACCCCGTCCTATTCATCACCTTTCCCTTTCCTAATCCCATTCCATCCCTTGTCCCATTCTCCCTCAGGTAAATGGGAAATAGGCTTATATGTATGGCGATGGCACAAATGTCCCAAATGGAGGATAACGTGCCTCTGGAGCCGGCCTTCTGATACCTGATAAGGGGCGTGTTGAAGCTACCACCTTAGGTATAGCTTCCGGTGGAGGAACATTTCATACTCAGCCTCTGGTTGCCAGACGATGTTCGAGCCGCACCTCTTTGGTGGAAAGACGCTCGGGACGTACCTCCTCAATCAAGCTGACGTCAGAAGGACAACAGTGATCAGGCTGCACACAACTCTTAGCTGGCGGTCTTTGTCATCGCTTGACTCCTTATCGATTCACCGTTTTGCAGCCCAGATTTTCTAAGGGAGCATCCAAATTAGGGAATATTCGACCAGCCTTCTATCCGTGATTAGTCAGATCGTACTTAATGCAGATTGGTACTGTCAGGGCCTGTCAGGGCAATTCGGGGGCAATGGGGGCTGGGCTCAGAGCCGGATCAATGTTGAACCTACTTAAACCTGATGATGGCTGAAGCGTAGTAAGCCGAAAACGCGTTACGCACAATAAATACATGGGAGTTTTATTCCAATTCACCGATAAAAGCCAATCAAACCAAGCAATAGTAAAGGTCCACGGTGATTATCTTCAACCGACTACTTAAACCAAGTTAGTTGCCTAAGCTGGGTACAGGTCGGGAATGTACTTCAAGTACTCGTTTTATGGTGGCGCCGTTTAGGTCATTGTCACTCGACCCTACTAAGCGTGTACTCACTCGGTCGCCAATTCAAATGTGTTTCCGCTGCTGAACCGTCTCCATGCCTTGGCTTACTTCGCTTTAGGAAGGTACCTGTACACCCGGAGCTCGGTCACATCTCGAGGGATGCGCCAAAAGTGGTAAGCCTACACTGGTGTGTGGATAAGGTTCGCTTAGGAAAAAAATCCTAGGCTCTCACAAGGTATAGCTGACGCGATACAGCATTTCAGATTCAGCCGCTGTTTGTGCCGCATCTCCTTGGTGAATAGACGCTCGAAGTCAGAAGGATAAAATGTACTACCAACCAAGCACACAACTCTTAGCTGACGATTTTTGTCATCGACTGACCCGTGGAAGCATGAAGTACGAACTTGTGGGAACCAGAGCTATGTCAAACACTTCTTCCAGGTTGTCGACTCACCATCTTGCAGCTCACATTGCATACATATCTAAACCATATATTTTGTACATTGAGAACCGCTGTGCTTAAGCATTCGAATAATTGAAAGGGACTTCCAAAAATGTGTTCGATAACACTACAAAATGACTGATGCAACATGATTCACTCAATTTTGTCTTTCCATACAATCTAGGGGGATGCCGATCGGCATCTCGCTGCCCCAAAAGCATACCCAAAAACGCTTCCACCTCAACACTTAATCAAAGGGAAAAAATCCCAAAAATCGAGTTCAACGTTGCACCCTGACCGGTCGTACCCGCGCTCAATTCCGCTCAGCGACGACGCATCGCGATTGCCGAGTAATGACCAAATAAAGGAAGAGCATCGAGTTCACTCAATCAATCACGGGTATTAATTGAATTCATGCAATTTAATTGACGAAATCCAATTGATTCGAACACATCGACATGATCTTTCAACGCGTCGTCGTCGTCGTCTTCGTCGCGTCGGAGAATGCCTTTATGATGCGAGTTGACCACTTTGTGTCGTCGTCGGTTTTCTGGACGGATATAGATGCCACTCGCTGCGGCCTCCGCTGACGCCGCTACCATCAGCTATAGAGGGTCGAATTGGCATCTCGGGGCGGTGGAGGAAACGGTGACCACGCTCCGGCCGCATACGGGTCTAATCAATCTGCGCGCGAGAGAGCTTCCTTTCGATATAGCTACCCTCGATTGTCCGCCCGATCGGAACCGACTGCTGACGATGTGTTTCTGAACCCCGCTGCCAGCTCTCACGCTCTTCGATCAGGTGTATGAAATGTATAATGCGAGCCAAAGTATGTAATAACATTTAATTGAACCGGCACCATTTGATTTCATTGAACGAATTCCTCGGAGCACTCTTCATTTTTTTTGTGGGCACTAGGTGTTCTTTTTTCGGTGTGGTTGATTTTTATGAATGTTCCACAAAAGGCCAGCTGAGAGTAAAGGAGAACGGTGGCAGTAGGAAAATTTTCCCACGCATTTCCTGATACCGGTTTAATGGAGTTATTTACTTTTTCGATTGATTGATTTCAAACAGCGAACGAGATTTGGTGTTCCGTACTCGTTCCGGCCCCCATACAATGTAGTTGCTGACCGCGGGGATCTGGATGTTATACATAGGTGGTCCGGTGGAATGTTCACGGAGAGGTAGCTAGCTGTATGGTACGGAAATTGATATATTCTCGAAATAGATGACGTTCTTACTTACCGATCAGGCTAAGGCCGGGGTGGCCTCTGCTGTACATAGTAGCCATCTCCATTTCACTCGGTCCATGGCTGTTTGTCTCCAGTTCCGCACTTTGCGTAGGGTCCTCAGATCGTCCTCCACTTGCTCGACCCACCTGCGCTCCACGTCTTCTTGTACCGGTCGGATGACTCTCGAGAACCATTTTAGTCGGGTTGCTATCCGACATCCTGATGACGTGACCCGCCCACCGTAGCCTCCCGATTTTCGCGTTGTGGACGATGGTTGGTTCTCTCAGCAGCAGATGCAGCTCGTGGTTCATTCGCCTTCTCCATGTTCCGTCTTCCATCAGCACTCTGCCGTAGATGGTACGCAACACCTTCCGTTCGAAAACTCCAAGGGCGCGTTGGTCCTCTGCACGTAGGGTCCATGTTTCGTGCCCATAGAGGACTACCGGTCTAATCAGCGATTTGTAGATAGCTAACTCCGTGTGGCGGCGAACTTCGTTCGATCGAAGCGCTCTGCGGAGTCCAAAGTAAGCTCGATTTCCTGCCACAATGCGCATCTGAATTTCTCTGCTGGTGTCGTTGTCGGCGGTCACCAGTGAGCCCTAGTACACGAATTCTCCAACCGCCTCGATTTCATCACCGTCGATTGAAATTCGAGGTGGCGGGCGCGGTTATTCCTCCCTGGAGCCCTTTGCCATCATGTACTTTGTCTTCGACACAATGACTAATCCGATTCGCCTGGCTTCACTCATTAGTCGGATGTACGTTTCCGTCATCGTCTCAAATTTACGAGCTATAATATCAATATCATCAGCGAAACCAAGCAACTGAACGGAGTTCGTGAAAATCGTCCTGCTCGTGTTTATCCCCGCTCTCCTAATTACACCTTCTAAAGCAATGTTGAACAGCAAGCACGAAAGACCATTACCTTGCCGTAACCCTCTACGAGATTCGAAGGGACTCGAGAGAGTGCCCCTGATAGTCGAACTACGCACAGATTCGTGCGTAATCTGCCATAGCTGTTCTATGTAGATGACGTTCATGATAATGATTACCTTTAAAACGTAAGACTTTTCTCCGCACTTTTCAACACGATACGTCATAATATGATCTTTACGTCGTGAAATGTTTCGTAGGGTAACAGAACCCGTTCGCAAAGTGCTTCCGTTTTCATCCTATCGAAAACAAAGCTAATAAGCGTTTTTTTTTGTCGAGCATTGTCCATTTCTCGTGTCTGTAGAGGACCACCGGTCTTATTTATCAGCGTACAGCAGTTGGTGCGCGGAAGAATCTTTTTAGACCGCAGTTTCTTTTGGCCCATAGTAGGCACGATGTCTGCCGTCAGGAAGGATCCGAGGTAGAATAATTCCTCCACCACCTCGAAGGTATCCCCGTCTGTCTTCACATTGTTCTGGTCTGGTCGTGTTCGGTTCCGCCTGCCAGCATGTACTTTGTCTTGGACGCATTCACCAACAGTCCGACCTTTGCTGCTTCGCGTTTCAGGGGGGTGTACAGTTCTGCCACCGTTCCAAATGTTCTGGCGATAATGTCCATGTCGTCCACAAAGCAGACAAATTGACCAGATTTTGTGAAAATCGTTCCCCGGCTGTTGAGCCCGGCTCGTCGCATAACACCTTCCAGAGCGATGTTGAAAAATAGGCATGAGAGTCCATCACCTTGTCGCAGTCCCCGGCGATATTCGAATGAACTGGATAGTTCACCTGAAACCCTTACGCAATTTTGCACACCGTCCATCGTTTTGATTCTCCATAGCTCTGCGCGGGGTCTATACTGTCGTATGCCGCCTTGAAGTCGATGAACAGGTGATGCGTTGGGACCTGGTATTCATGGCATTTCTGGAAGATTTGCCGTACGGTTAAGATCTGGTCCGATGTCGACCGGCCGTCGATAAAGCCGGCTTGATAACTTCCCACGAACTCATTCGTTTTCAGTGACAGACGACGGAGGATGATCTGGGATAGCACTTTGTAGGCGGCATTCAAAATTGAGCTCGCCCTGAAGTTCTCACATTCCAAATGGTCGCCTTTCTTGTGAATGGGGCAGATTACCCCTTCCTTCCACTTCTCTGGTAACTGTTCGGTTTCCCAGATCCTGACTTCCAGCCGGTGCAGACAGGTGGCCAACTTTTCTGGGCCCGTCTTGATGAGTTCAGCTACGATATCATCCTTATCAGCTGCTTTGTTGGTTTTGAACTGGTGAATGGCATCCTTAACTTCCCTCAGCGTGGGAATTGGTTTATTTCCGTCCTCCGCTGCAATGGCGTCGTCGTTTCCTTGCCTACGTTCTCCACGACATTCAGGTGCTGGTCGAAGTGCTGCTTCCACCTTTCGATCACCTCACGTGTATTCGTCAAGAGGCCTCCGTCCTTATCCCTGCATATTTCGGCTCGCAGCACGAAGCCGTTGCGGGATGCGTTGAGCTTCTGATAGAACTTCCGTGTTTCTTGGGAATGGCAAAGCAGTTCCATTTCTTTGCACTCCGCTTCTTCCAGGCGGCGCTTTTTCTCCCGAAAGAGGCGGGTCTGCTGTTTCCACTTCTGTTTGTAACGTTCCACGTTCTGTCGGGTCCCTTGCTGCAGCATTACCGCCCTCGCTGTGTTCTTCTCCTTCAAAACCGTTCTGCACTCATCGTCGAACCATTTGTTCCTTCGATTCCGTTCCACGCACCCGATTGTGCTCTCGGCTGCGTCGTTGATGGCTGCTTTCACTTTACTCCAGCATTCCTCTAGAGGGGCCTTATCGAGCTCGCTCTCGTCAGGCAACGCGGCCTCGAGATTCTGCGCGTATGCTGAGGCGACATCCAATTATTTCAGTCGCTCTAGGTTATACCGTGGCGGTCGCCGGTACCGCACATTGTTGATGACGGAGAGTTTTGGGTGCAGTTTGACCATCACCATATAGTGGTCGGAGTCGATGTTGGCGCCACGATAGGTCCTGACGTCGATAATGCCGGAAAAGTGCCGTCCGTCAATCAGAACGTAGTCGATTTGAGATTCCGTCTGCTGTGGTGATCTCCAGGTGTAACGATAAGGAAGGCTGTGTTGGAAGAAGGTGCTACGTATGGCCATATTTTTGGAGGCGGCGAAATCAATGAGTCATAGGCCGTTTTCGTATGTCTGCTGGTGGGCGTTGAACTTACCAATCGTCGGTCTGAATTCCTCCTCCTGGCTTACCTGAGCGTTGAAATCTCCTATGATGATCTTGACATCGTGGCTTGGGCAGCGATCGTACTCGCGTTCGAGCTGCGCGTAAAATGCGTCCTTGTCATCATCAGTGCCTCCGGAGTGTGTGCTATGCACGTTAATTATGCTGAAGTTGAAGAATCGATCTCAACCAGCACATTCTTTCGTCGATCGGCCACCAACCGATCACGCGCCTCTGGGTATCACCCATCACGATGCAAGCTGTTCTCAGCTCGCGTGTGTTGCCGCAGCTTTGTTAGATGGTATGATTACCTCTAAACGTTCGCACCATGGATCCTGTCCAACACACCTCCTGCAGCTCTACGATGCCGAACCCGCGGTCCTTCAGTAGATCGGCGAGCATGCGGGTGCTCTCAATGAAGTTGAGAGATCGGCAGTACCACGTACCGAGTTTCCAATCGCAAGTTCTTTTTGTTCACTGGTGTCGTTGCCGTTGGTCTCCGTTCGTATTAGTCTGTTGCTGATTTTCCGTTACAATGGTTTTTTACGGCTGGCTCGCAGGGCCTGACACCAATTCCCTACTTTCCGGAGGACCATAGTGCACAGTTGAGCTTAGAGTCCTTCTCTGGCACTCGGACGTCCCAGCCGCCCCTAACATGGGGATCAGACGCTGTTGTGAGCCGCTCCTCCTGGAGAACAGACTTTTAGGTTTGCCGAAGCAAACCCCCCCCCCCCCCCCCCTTCTCTGTCAGCCTAAGACCAAAGTTCCCACCGGGGTTGGTTACCCGATCTTCTCTTGCTCATAGTTTCCGGCCGGTACCACAGGCAGGGAGGCAGGGATAGGAGTTGCTGGGCAGAGGCAATTAGCGTCTTAGATAGAGCGAATTTAGTTTGTGGTTACAAATTGCAGGCCCTAAGCTGTTTACGCTTCCGTAAGAGGACCTATTCGCAGCTGCAATACGCCTTCTCACTTCACGGGAAAAGACATTGTCAAATGTCAGAAAAGATTCAAGATGAGCAAATTCTTCAACAACTGCAAACACATCCCAACTCAGAACTGACACCCCTAGGTTTGCCTGTGTCTCTACCCGCAATCATGTACTTCTTTTTGGTCGAGTTTATCGTCAAGCACTACGTCCCTCTTCAGAGGAGCATAAGTGTCCTCCACTGCCCAAAGATCAATTTTGATGGGATAAGTTTTTCGCAAAACTGAGGAGCATGAGCTGCCATGTGACGATAGTGCCATTTCTCTGCACGCCATACCTCCTGATCGCTTCGTCGAGTACAATGTTGAACAATAAGCTTGCAAGAACATCGTTCGCTTCAATCCATTCAAGATCACAAACGAGGCATACACACTTCATCTGCGATACGGACAATTGATTTTTATCTATTCAGTGCTGCGCGTATCAGCCTAATTAGATTCGCCGGAAAACCGTGTATTTGTATGAGAAAATAGTCTACAAGAATGTAGGTTTTTTTTTTTTTAAATCATCCAAAAACTTTGTGGATGCTCCGTAATGGTACATACACATAATTGCTTCACTGAGCTTAACCATTTAACGTTCATGGTGTCTGTAGAGCGCCATCACTTTTTGACGAATCCGACATAAACCAGTTCTCTTCAATATTTCATAACAGCGTTTGGGAAGAGGTTATAAGCTTATTAGAGTACTTGTGCACTCTAATTATCGGTTCAATGGTGAAACTATTGACAAATAATCAATAATTATTGATAAACAATTAAAAACTTGTTTTACGATTTCGATAAATTGAAGTGATTTCTAACAAGTTTTGTTCGAGCACTTTTTATTCAAAGCATTTATTAGCATTCAAAACTTTGAAAGAAGTCGTGGGCGGGAAGGTGTTAAAGTTAGTAAAAACATATAAAGCTAATTTTCTTCTTGAGTTGAGTTGAAACTGAAAGTTGAAAAACTGGGCTCGTAAATAAAACTGATTATCAGAACAACCATTCGTAAACATGTTCAAATTTATCTCGTAACAAACTAATTTTGAAAATTCCTAACTTTAGTTTGAAGACATAAAATGGCATACCTTTAGAAAATCGATGGACATAGAATTTTTTTCAGCTCATATGGTCAACCATCAGACCATGGTAAGGAGCCTCCCCCCAAGTAACAAAATTAATTTTATAATGCTTTTGAAGTATTCTTCAACACCTGTTCTTTAAAACCATGCATAAACCAAATTGCTCTGCAAAACGACATCAACTCAACCATAAACCCGCCATAAGACCAAAGAGGCCCATCCTAAGATGCACTTGGAGAGTTGTTTTTAAATTTCTCTTAAAACTTGTTAAACTTCCCAAGTTGTCCTCAAGGCGAATTGCTCTCTCCTTGTAGAATTCTTGAAGTGCACGATAAAACGATAATAAATTTGTCAGTGTTGTTGCTGATGCAGCTTTTATGTCGACAGAAAAGTTTGATGATAATTAAATTGAAATTAAAAACACAATGAAAATGACACATTATTGTAATCGGGATTAATTTATTACACAAATTGGAAATATTTCCGTGGTGTAACAAGGATGCCAAATGCCAAGCAAAATTCATCGTATATATATTGCAAGATACTTCCAAAAATTGCAACGCGCTTCCATTATAACGCACTAATAAAATATTTAAAAATATTATTCCTGGTCATGCGAACATTGCTCATGAGTTTTCTCAACATGGCTTCCATTGAAATCTAGGCCGGTGGTCGGTCCATCATCGATGGTTTTAATCAACATCACCATAAGATCGTCTTAAATTTCTTTCAACTCATGCCAGAGCTCAAAGCATAACTCAAGAATACTAGGATTTATAACGTTCTCAATGCAGCCTGGTTGGCCTCCATCCAGAACGCCTTAAATTTATTTCATCTTATGCAAGGGTAAGAAGTATTACTCAAGAGTACTCAGGTTTATAACGTTCTTGATATAGGTTTATGCAAACTCCGCCAAGAACGTCATAAAACATGTACGCCAAATTGTAAACAAACGATAAATTATCGCACCGCGGTGGATTTTGTGAATCTCGTCCGATGAATTTATTTATCAGCCCGGTACCGTTGCCAACCAGGCAGACTTTTTTCGATAACCGGCCTTGATGCGGTGCAGTGCCTCATTCCTCCGGTCAGCACTTCCAACAGGTAAGTAGTTGTTGATTTTGAAGATCGATGATTGGAACCCCGATTGCACGGGAAACGACGTCCTAGATGACCATACCCACCTCATTTCGAATGCTGCAACCGGAGGAACTTGGCACTGCACCGCGTTGCGGTTGGGTTTCCGGGTAGGTGTTCTTGATTGGCAGCAATAATGGAACGATGAGAATCAAAATCTGATGCTTGATTTTTTTCTTGTATTTTTCATGTACCATACTGTTCTTATGCGAGAACAGTTACTCTTGATCAAGAACGAATGATTGAAGATAACTACAAGAACCTTATAAAACTGAAAATAAGTTCAGCAGTTCTTGTTGTGTTTATGGTTTTATTTACTGAACCTCAAGTATTCTTGGAGGTGTTTTTAAAACCACATATTCACGAAGAATAGTTGTGCTCAGCTGAAACTCCGATAAGATCAACAAGAATATGCAATGTTCCGATAAAACTATCATAAAAACAAATAAAACCAAATAGAATTAAGATTGTTACTTGGGCCATTACTGTGGTATTTAAATAAGCAGTTTTCGGAGTGGAAACACTCGCTACCAGACGCGGTCTTCATGGTCATAATCGAAATGTGAGACAACAACACCTGTACTCCCGTTCTCTGTTCCTGGCTGGGCCGTTCGGATTGGCATGCTGGAGATGGAGATGCAGAAGATCAGCTCATCGCCATCACCATCAGCATTATCATTCTCATCTGGCTAAGCGCACCTCACACTGACTGCAATGTCTTGGTCGCTGGCTGGTTTGGGGCCGCGTGGTGTGTAGTAGGGTGGCGCACAAGTTTAACAGCCAATTTTTCAGTCTGATGATGCTCAAAATTGCATCCTCCGCGCATCGTCGTCGAGTTTCAGTCTTTTCAGTGCGATCGACCATAGGTAGGAGAATATGCGCAAGGTTGCATGCGGTAGGGTAAAAAATATAATTTGGACATGTATATAATTTGGACATGCACGACGCTGTATGCCTTGTTCCGGAGAGCCTATAAAAGTAGATATTTCTCAATATCGATTATTGGATCAAATAGACCCTCTTCTGATGACTTACGTTGAAAATACGCTTAACAATTAAGAATTTACTTCAAAATTATCGAAAATGTAAATTATTTCACTAAAACCCCTCAAATGCACAGGTATGCAAGACGACATACACTTCATAGTCACATACAATATTCACCTTAAAATGGTTGAATTAATAATTGTAAGAAATTTAAAAGCCTTTTTGCAATGAAACATGTTCAATAAAGAAGCTTTAGGCAACCAATCTCTTAACATTCATCTAGAACGCTTGAAATAGAATACGTCCAAAATACATTGCATGGTTTCTACTGGTAATATAATTTGGTCATCTGACGAACTACATGGGGATGCAGTGCGATTGCATACTTGGAGGCGTATTCTGTGGGTCTGGCGATATTTCCTCGATTTTAAATAAAACTGTAATAGTTATCAAAATAGATGCCTGTTAAGCGAAGAAATTTGATTATTTGCAAGAAAATATATGTTAGTTTATGCTATTTCCATAATTTAGCAGTATTCATGGCTAAACATTGAGATAATTGCCCTGTCCAAATTATATATACCTGAGGGTGTCCAAAACATATATTCGGTGTCCAAAATGCAATTCTTACAGGCGATCGGAAATTACGATTTTCTCAGCTTAAAATGCTTTCGTTAAGGTTTTTGTCACCAGGAACGCAAAGTACGATCATACTATAAGCGTATTGGTAACTTTGCAAAATAATCAATTGCTTTCTTAGGAAGCTAGGGGACGATTTTTTCAATGTTGTCCTCAGCCTGTCCAAAATACATGAATTACCCTATTTCGTTTTATTTTTTATTCGCTCTCCTCGAAATGCGGTGATTAAAACGGAGAATTTGGAGCAAACGCTTTAGAACCATACTTCCAACACGGGGCAGGGGGCTCCTATGCTGGTTCAGAGAGATCATAAAGAAGAGGATCGATCGCCAAGCTTTGCATGTTTAACGCGCTTGTACTTTCGTTATTTTTAATGAATAGTAACGTTTTATGGACGGATAATTTTAGCCAATTTATGCTTTTTGTTTTCTCATTTGGAGCTGTGCTGTTCGATGCTGGTTGGGTCACTTTTCCGAGGGATTGTCTCTGACTTCGTCCGAAAGAAGTGGCATGTTGTAGCAAGGAAAGATCATTTCTTATGTTTTTGGTTACCTGGCTTTGCGATATTTTCGATTTTACAGTGTTTTGTCAGGAATGTTGATCACTGCTTTTCAGCGGCATTTGATTAGAAGGGAAAATACGTAGTTGATTGGATGTGATGCTTGAAAATCGGCTGTAATTTTAATACTCTTGAAATCATGTGCTCTGGGTTTTCACAGTTATGTTGGCATTCATGAATTAGCTTGAAATGAACATTTGAACTTCATTTCATAGATTTTCGTGACAGCTGACCAATTTACTGGGATTCGTGGAATAGCTACAAATGCGGAGGTCTATTCTCCGTAGATGTGCTACTCTGCATACCCCATACTTATCTGATCATTCTTGACCTAAAACCATCTCCACCACCCTGCTGCTGCTCCACGGCTTAATGTACCATACAGATCTGTTGCTTATCCGATCTATCGGATGTTCTTGCAACATGTTCTACCGACCAAACCCTTCCAGTTTTTTTCTGATATATTAGTGAAGGAAATCATAGAAGACATTCGAACGCACTCCTTGGAAGGATTTCCGAAGAAATTCTTATTATCATTGTCCTTATGAATGAGGCTTTCAACCCTTGGTTCTGAAGAAATTGTTTCCTGTAATCCCTGGATTTTTTTAAATATCCTTCGAAAGATTATTCCAGGAATAATTTCTGAAGTAATCCGTAAAAGAAGATTATTTTTAATAAATCACTGTTAAAAGTTTCAAATAAATACCTGGAAGATTTTATGAAGGAAACTTTAGAGATATTTCTTAATCAGTCTGATTCTTTGAAATAATTTGTAAAAGGAATCTTTAGAAGATTTTCTCAACATTCCTGAGGAGCTCAGAAATTCTGATTCTTTGAAATAATCACTACAAGGCTTTCTTAAAGATTTCTTTTAAAAAATAACCGAAAAAATCTAAGAGTTATCACTGAAGGACTCATTGGAGGATTTCTTAAAGAATAACTGGAAAATCTTTTGAAGGGCCCTATGAAGAAACTCCTGAATGTATCCCAAGTCCTCGGCGTGATAGGCTTGTGTTCTAACCACCACACCAGGTCCGCTCCAATCCGCAGAAGTGTTTTGTGTCCGAAAAAAAAATCTAAAAAAAATACTTGGAGATGATGAACATGGGCGAGTTAAATACTGTTCCTCATAATTTATGCAGGAACTCGAAAGACATTATTGGAAGATTTTCTGAGAAAACTGGAGATTTTCTGGAAAGATCCAAGGAAGATAATTGAATCACTGGAAGAATTTCTGCAAGAAAACTTGGAGGAATTTGTGAACGATTCATTAGAAAATTTTCCAAATGTATTCCCTGATAATTTTTTGTGCGAATTTTGAGTTTAATATTTCCTGAAGTAATTTCAGAAGAAAGCCGTAAATCCCTCGTAGCCATGTGGTTTGGGTCATCAAGATTCCTGTTGCACCATGATAGGTGGTGGGGGTTCGATTCCCGTTTCGAGCGATGAAGCTTGTCCCGAGAGTAGTTTCTCTCTCCATATCCACTGAAGCATGATCCGTGTGTCCGTTATCAAGCGTTAAGTTGCATTCAGCCTGAACAGTCGCTGGCTGCAGACAGTGCCAAGTTTTTTCAAAGATTTTTTGTAAGAATCCACGAAATAAATTCTGAAAGAATTCATGAAGGATTTTTAGAAAGAATCCATGCAAGATTTCTTGGGGGATTCTTGAAAAAAAAATCATTTGGATAATTCTCTAGAGTTATGTCTGAAGAAAACTCTTTTGAGGAATTTCTTCATCCATCACGCTAACGCCGCTCAGCACTAAAGTGCATAATTTCCAGACTACATCAAAAATGTGTAACCCTTGCACATTTACAAAATCAGCACCAGTGTCCGCAAAATCGCTAAATTCGCAAAAATTTGTGTACGTCAATCTAGCTAGGTTTACTAGTGACCTTGGAAAACAAAAAAAAATCAACATTTCGCATATAGACGAGTGTACGAGCTGTTTTTTGAGAATGTCACACATTTTTGTGTGGTCTGGAAATTATGCACTTATGAGTAGGTCTTACACATTTTAGTGCTGAGCAGTTTTAGCGTGATGTTTTTAGAATGATTATCTCTCTCTCTCTCTCTTCTTGGCGTAACATCCTCACTGGGACAAAGCCTGCTTCTCAGCTTAGTGTTCTATGAGCACTTCCACAGTTATTAACTGAGAGCTTCCTCTGCCAACGACCATTTTGCATACGTATATCGTGTGGCAGGCACGAAGATACTCTATGCCCAAAGAAGTCAAGGAAATTTCCTTTTCGAAAAGATCCTGGACCGACCAGGAATCGAACCCGTCACCCTCATCATGGTCAATTGGTCATTGGTCATGCTGAATACCCGTGCGTTTACCGCATCGGCTATATGGGCCGAGAATGATTATCTTAACTCTTCAATACCCAACCTCAAGACGGGGTATTGTTTGAGCATTTTTGTTTCCTGGACAATCATTTTTTTTTTAATTTTTGGTTGATATTTAGGACTATTTTGTATATCTCAAAACTGTTTTGGTATCTTAAGCATATTTATATTTTTTTTTAATTCTTGAAAAATTGATGTTAAGTCACCATTCAAAAGGCATTCTTTATTTTGTATTGAATCGCTACCATATTGTGGATTTACTTCGAAGATGAATTCCAAGGGAATTTGCTTGAACTGTTTGGAAATCGTCGTTTAATTTCAAGAGGCTTTCTATGCATTGTAGTGAAAAGACTTCCAAGTTAATGCGTTTATTAATTTGAACGTCTTTTACACATGATTATCTGTGAAACTTCATATAAAACACTCATCGAAAAGTTTAATGCTGAACTTTTAAATCACAATTTCCCAAAACTCTTATAACGAAAACTTTTAACCTCGGTGAAAATGCATCGGAATGCCCCTCCAATTATGCTACGCCTTCAGCTGGCAGCAGCATAAAAAATGTCAGACTAGATCAAAACAAACGACACCAATCGAGAGAGAATTTCTCGCACGCGTTGCTCCTGCGTTAAATTTGTCAAACCGATATGTCAGTTTGGCTGCTGTCTCGTTCTTCGATCGAACGACGATTCGAACGACGATTTCAGGAATGACGGTTCCGATTCGTCGTGTTCAGTTAGCATATCCACGCACAATATTTCAAAAATAATCTTAAATTTCAAAATGTTTTCGTCTCGAAAAAATCCATAAACCAAATAGGGTTATAGGGAAAATACAAAAGTGTGGGGATATTCAAAAATAAAATTTAGAAAACCAAAAATTAAAAAAAAATCGGTAATTAAAAAGATCATCATCCAAAACATATCCTGCAAGACGATTTTAGATGACGAAGAATTATATTTAGATCAAAATCAAAAATTTGGGTATTAGAGCAATATATTGAAGATTTTTTAAAATATACCTTCAGAAGTTTCTGAAGGAATCCGGGTAAAATATGTAATTTTCTGAATCAAATCTCTGAAAGATTTTCCAAAGACATCCATGAAAAAATTGGAAGCATCCCAAGGAAACGTTCCAAACAAGTGCTTGAAGAAATTGCTGAAAGAATCTGTGGTGGAATTTTATAAAAAAAAACCTGGGGAATTTTCGGAAGGAATCACCGCAGGAACTTCTGAAGGAATCTAAGAAGGTATTGATAGAAGAATCTATAAATGATTTTGTAAATTTCCCGGAATTGTGTTCTTTAGGGGTATCCGGATTATTTTATAATCGGATTCTCCGCCCAAAAATTAGCCAAAATCCAAAATTTCACAATTTTTGGAGTCCGGGAACTATTTTCAAAATGCATTTAAAGTTTGTATGGGGAAATTTTATTGTTCGGGCTGAACTGTCACTTTAACGATTGAACTGTCATTCTATCCACGAAATTTAAAACTAAATTTAAAATGTAAATTTAACCATCAAAACAAAGGTATTGGAATCCAATAAAATCACGTTATACTCAGAAAAATCAACTCTTTCGATTAAGCTAGAGAAAATAGCAATATTTTATTCACTAACCTAATTCACAGGAAATTTCTTAAGAAATCAATGCATAAATTTTAGTAGACACCCGTGGACGATTTAAGAAAACCCTGGGGGCGTACCTAGCTTTTTCTTTTTTCTTACTCACTCTTCTAAACAAACACGAGAAAGAGCGGGATGTAAGAGGGGGCCTGTGCCCCCTCTTTTATTCTTCTCTTTCTCGTGTTTGTTTAGGAGAATAAGTGAGAAAAAAGAAAAAGCTAGCTACGCCGATGCTGGGGGGATTTCTGAACGAAACTCTGGGAGGACTTTTGAAGGAGTAGTGTGCGGTAGTTCGGCAGCAGCAAAGTTTCGCGCGCTCGCTTTGCTAATTTTTGCGATTTTCTTTCCCCTTCTCTCTGCGGGGCTCCGACGACGAGACGCCAAGCAGTCAGTAGTGTGCGGTAGTTCGGCAGCAGCAAAGTTTCGCGCGCTCGCTTTGCTAGATTTCTGCGATTTTTTTTCCTCTTCCCTCCGCGGGGCTCCGACGACGGGACGCCAAGCAGTCAGTAGTGTGCGGTAGTTCGGCAGCAGCAAAGTTTCGCGCGCTCGCTTTGCTAGATTTTTGCGATTTTCTTTCCCCTTCTCTCTGCGGGGCTCCGACGACGAGACGCCAAGCAGTCAGTAGTGTGCGGTAGTTCGGCAGCAGCAAAGTTTCGCGCGCTCGCTTTGCTAGATTTCTGCGATTTTTTTTCCTCTTCCCTCCGCGGGGCTCCGACGACGGGACGCCAAGCAGTCAGTAGTGTGCGGTAGTTCGGCAGCAGCAAAGTTTCGCGCGCTCGCTTTGCTAGATTTTTGCGATTTTCTTTCCCCTTCTCTCTGCGGGGCTCCGACGACGGGACGAGTGTGCGCGCGCCGTGGTTCGAGTCGGTTCCGAATTTTTCGCTTCCCTTCGGCGCTAGTTTCCAATACACTTTTAGTTGATAATAAATATTTTCTTTCATTTTTTGCATTTACACAAAAGAGTGAAAAATGTTACTTCGGGTTCGCCGGTCGAGAAAAAATCCGGGCGCCGACAAGTGAGTCGCGTTCAGTGTATTTCTGTGTGGAATAGACTAAAGGTTTCTGCTCCCTAGTGGAGTGGAGACGCGCGATAGAATTTTCTTTTTGGCTAGTTCTTGCGTCGAAAAGTGGTCGGTTGTTAACGGCGGTTTGTGTATATTGATCCATTGTCAAATCATATCACCAACCATAGGTGACTCCCGGACTGACAATGTACCTTACCCTACTAACAAAAAATTCCTTCCTGAGACAAACGTGGAGATGCAGCGATTCGCGGTCTTTTTAACAACGTTTGGCTTACTAACATTCCCTTCCATCCTCGATGACCGTAAGGACGTGGCCGGCGCCGTTATTGACCTTATTAAAGTTGAGAGCTCTCGACCTGTGTACATTGAGAATAGTAAGCTAGTCCCAAGCCCTATTCATTGGTTCCTTGTGCAATTTCGATTGCTCTGGTCAATCACGGAGTAGCAACTACGAATTGTGCGGTCATCTATAAAAAAAGAAAAAAAAAAGAAAAAGAAAGAAACTCTGGGAGGACTTTTGAAGTATTCGCTGGAATAATTTTTAAGAAAACTATAAAAAGTTTTACAGAAAACAATAAAAAAATATCAATCTTATAGATATTTACGCAAAAGGCGAATAAAGCCTGTATCCGCAATAATCGGGACACAGAAGTACGGCTGTAGCTCTGAAATGCATCGGTAAAATTGGCCAAATAATTGACTGAGAAATCTTTGGTGTATGTTTATTATTTGTGCCAAATTTCATAAACATCGAAGCATTACTTTTAACTGTGAATGAAAAACAAACAGACGTGGTTTTAAGCATTTTGTACAATTATGACCAATTATCATTCGCATAATACATGATTCTATTACGCTACAGTTCAAATTTCTGTGATGATAATTATGAAGTTTCGTTAGCAGTTATGATACTTATAGAGACACTTTCTTGCAAAATATCATCAACTTTGATTAATTGGTTTGAACGCTACTGGTGTTGGTAGGGGTGAGTGTTAGTGAAAATGTTTCGTGTTTTTCATGTGCGATGTTTGCCTACTCATAACTTTTGAAATTCTCTGACAATTTTCATGAAATTTTCATAGAAGGTAGTTGATTATGTGTATATTATGCCTGCAAGTTTTGATGGCTATTGGTATAGTACTTTCAATAGTACAATCGAAACAATAAAGGGTGCTGACTGATTGCTGTCTGAGGGGCTAAAATCACGTGCAGTCCCAATGCATGTTTCGACTATAAAATTGTTGATAGTGCATCGATTTTTTTGGAATCTTGCCTATGCAACAAATGTAGATTGAGAGGTTTGTGTTCAAAATTTCAGCCATTTTCTTCGCCAAATTCAAAAGTTACAGTGCTGACGAGAAAAACCAGGGGCTGTACAAAATTCAATGGCGCACGTTCTACTCTTTCATTGCTACATTAAAAAGTACAGCGCCGATTCACATGAAATTTTGTAGGTGTAATCAACACATCATAAGATGTTTTTTTTATTCTTAAGCACTTAACCTATTTTACACCTCTTTTGTCCACTAGGGCACTACGTGAGCGATTCCGATTGGCTGCTGCACTTACACTTTGTACAGCGCCTAAATGTATTCTATTACATTCTTATTCGAACTGGTTTGCCTTTGTGCTGCTTTCACTTTTCTACCCTGTCATTGATAGAATGATGAGCACGATGATGAAATGATGTATGGCTGTTGTTCCTTTTCCAGTCCGATTGGGGGTCGTCCATTACACTAGTTTACAGCATTTTTGAACTCGGTAAGCTGATGATCATTTTTGGTGTAGAATCATGCCCTGAGTTCGAAAACGCGAAAGAAAAAAATTACAGTAGAGCGGAAATTTGTTCGACTTTCCATACAAGGTTGATGATTGGAAATCGATTTTTGTTCTATTTTTAAGCAAAGTCGCTCAATTCAAAAATCTCATTCTCCGTAACCAATGCTCCGATTGAGCTGAAATTTTTACTGTAACTCGCCTACATATGATATGTCAAATAAACGTCGAGAAAGAATTTTTAAGTTGTTTTTTTCTTATTAAAAAAATACATTTCTTCAAAAAATTTTGGGAATTTTGCTTAAATTTAAGAAGATCGTCCCTAAAAATCGTCAATATCTTGAATTTCATCAATCTGACGCAAAACCTGTATTCAGATGATCGAATAGTATTGTATTCAGCTTTCAATTTATGAAAAAAGATTTGAAATTGGCTGAACAAAACGCAATATATTTGAATTTTAGTAAATTACATATTTTGAAAAGTTGTAAAACTCGATATTGAGCTAAAACTCAAAAACTGTTCTACTTTAAATTTTTTGAAGGTCGGTTTCGAAATCAGCACTAAATTGTGCTTCAAAAATTTTGGTCGTTGACAGAAGTTCACGACCTTCATTTTATTTTGTAAACTTGTGTTATGGATTGCCGTTCGTCGTTTTCCAATTATCCGGGTCCGTTTGAGCTATGAGAGCTCAGGAGAGGGTCAGTGCCAGCCGCTCCCGGGGGGAAAAGCAACTGACGAAGTGCCGGGGCTGGGATCGAACCCATGACCATTCGCTTACGAAGCGAACGTGTAGTCACTGCGCCACGGGTCCCGGCATCATAAGATAACATATGTTATTAGGCCAAATTTGAGTTATTTTAATGTATCTATTGCAGAGTTGCTGCTGTATTTCTGTGTCCCGATTATTGCGGATACAGGCTTTACTCAAAAGGGTATTTTTTCATAAATTCTACGCATAAGCGGTTGATGTACATAGGAAAAGAAATAGCATAGAGAAGCATAGAGAAGATTTTTCTTGCATGGATGGAGATGAAAAATCATATAGGGTATTGTTTCGCTTATTAAGCATTTGGCTCCCATTATAATGATAATTATCATCCTACTAAAACAAAGGATTGAGGCGCTGTTTGTTTTGTTTCTTTTTTTTTGTATTATTTGTTAAAAGAAGGCTCACATGTCACTCAGACCCTAGGTAGTTTTTTTTTTTCATTCTAACTGGAACTTGACCTGCCTCTCTTTAACTTTGTTCTTTGGACACTGCCACAGTTATTAATTGAAGAACTTGCATTGTCTGCTATGAATGTTTACATTGTGAGACAAGCACATCGGTACACTATGCCCAGGAAGTTGAAACAATTTCGCCGCTCGGAACGGGAATCGAACCGGATTGACTAACTGGAGGCCCGATCACCTTATACTTAGAAGAGTGGAATATTAATAAGCTCTATGAGAGCTTGCCAAAAATATAATATTCACAAAAGTTATTTTTCTTAAACTTGTGAGGGCGCAAAAATCTCCAAAAATAACATACACGGTTTTCTCATGTTGTACGTCCAAGTCCAAAAATGTCAAGCATATTCTCATTACAAAGATTATTAGCCTAGGGAACGCAATTCAAATCCACTCGATGCTGCAGAAAACCCGAGCATTTATAGCTTTGGCTATATTTGCCCCAATACCTCTTATCACCGACGAAGATCTGTAACCATAGTGGAAAGTCACTCATTTCTTTCCAGTCAGATTGACTTTTACTGATTGCAGCACGAGCCAAAGAAAACATGTTTCGGGGTGTAAGTGCTCTCGTTCATCGTCATCGTCGTCGTCGACGTCGCCTTCGTCTCAAATCGTTGGGTCAAATAATTGCACTGCAATTATTCTGCTTCGGTATGTACCTATACGTTTGCCCACTCGACGAACGATGCGCCGTAATTAGTGCAGACAGTTTGGAGCAAAACATGTTGCGATGGAGCTTTAATAATTCATTAGACGTGATTAATTTGCCTTAGAACCCCTTAGGGGGAGTACATTATGGTGTACAATTGAACTTATCTACCGGGAGTAGATCAACATTTTTTTTTTTTGCTGGGAACAAACCCGTAGAGAAGCTAGTTTGACTGACGTATCGACACGCCACCATCTTATCTGATCAATTACAATACCTTTCACGACTCATTGTATTGCCTTATGATTAATGCAACACGTTCCTCCGGGATCGAGAGGAACGCAAGAGTTTGAGCACGTGTCCACTACAAGTAGGTTTAGTTGCATCTGCTGCGCGGTAGCAATTGCAATTGGGTGGACGCACAGGAACTTGACATCTTGCACTCCGGAGGATTTTAAAAAGTATGGTGCAAACTGGTCCCTTTCTTACTGCAGTCCGGGCGAAGCAGACGCGTTCCAGTCTGTCTGCTATCGCGCTCGTGCAGTATTCTTGATGCCACCGCACAAGGTATGTCATCAGCAATTCTACAGCTATCATACATATTGCATGAACAACACATAATCGAGTATAGGCAGTCTTTTGCTATGCAATGGATGCGATAATGATGCAACGGAGAACGAACGCTGCGGGAAGGAAAACTCGGAGGAAAGTTAGCGCCAAGGAGTTTATGAACATGTATTGAACATGTGACAAATGTTATGCAATCTGTGTACATTCGAACAAGTGCACCAAAGTCCCTATAGAATGCGAATTGAATTTGACATTTGCTTGATAATTCTGGACACGTTTTGTGAGAAAACATCAGAATTATTTTCTCCTGTTAGCTGATGAAATGAATGTGGAAATTCCATCTGGTACAATGCTACAGGGAGGTGATGTAAATATGCACTTTAAAGTTACATGCTCTGTATCTATTATGAACAGAGAAAATAAAACGTTTGTTTGAGGATCTACTCATATACATAGGTCCTCTCCTCTTCTTGGCGTAACGTCCTCACTGGGACAAAGCCTGCTTCTCAGCTTAGTGTTCTATGAGCACTTCCACAGTTATTAACTGAGAGCTTCCTCTGCCAATGACCATTTTTGCATGTGTATATCGTGTGGCAGGCACGAAGATACTCTATGCCCAAGGAAGTCAAGGAAATTTCCGTTACGAAAAGATCCTGGACCGACCGGGAATCGAACCCGTCACCCTCAGCATGGTCATGCTGAATACCCGTGCGTTTACCGCCTCGGCTATATGGGCCCTACATAGGTATCAGGATTTATTATAGGGAAAAAAATCTCTATATCTTAGGTATATAGGAGACAGGCACAATCTGGTAGGTATAATTGTCTTTCTCCTAAAATTTTCCAACTATTTTTTTTCTGTCGAGTAGTTCTTTTTTGGCTTTTCACTGTAAGCAAAAGTAGAGTAAGGGAGGTATTTTGGGCCCCTTAAGGAAGTGGTTGAACAATATATCAAAAAAAAGAATGATTTTGAAAAAAGAATGATTTTAAAACACGGATACTTTTAGTAGGCATTACGTAGAGCAACATGTTTTCTGTTGAAGATTCAAACAGAACTCAAAATTTTAGTAGTAAATTCAAGACATTACAAAATTCTTAAAGGATCTTAGGCTTTATTTTGGACCACCTGACTTTATTTATGGACCACCAAATCCACATATTTTGGCCCGCCTCATCAAATTTATTTACTTGACAAAATGCAGGTGTTTTCACAAAACATCATGCACGGTTCAAACTACGTGAGCATTACATGTTTTTGTTTATCTTTTTGAGGTCAAAAACTACGTAACGCTCCAAAGAGAAGGAAGTTTTGTTAAAATTGTCAGTGTTTTTTCGTCACATTGTACGATGAAGTGTATCATGAAAAATGCTATGCATAGCGTGAGCTCATTATTTATTGTATGGCGTAAGGTACCATGTATAAATTACGTAACAAGTGAGAAGTGTGAAAGTCTAGGTTGATTTTGCTAAATATAAGAGCATTAGACACAAATATTGCAACGAACTTTAAGATAGTCAAAGATATACTAGTTTTGATGATACGTAACTCGTATTACCTACATTATTAACATGGTTCACCCATCATAAAATCACCGAGATGGATAGATGTTCTCAACTGTAGGGTAACGGTCGAATTTTGGATCCCTAGAGGACATTAGTTTGCATTTGAGTCAAAATTGAACAGTTTCAGAGGATGTTACACAAAATGATGGTGTTAGCAGAGTTTAAAATTTTCATTTTCAATGAGTGAAATTCAGCGTGATTTTTGAAAAGTCTCAACTGAGGGATCAAAATAAAATTCATTTTGGTGAATGAAACTTTCCCCCTATTCATTCATTTTTCCGTCACTGACAATTCTCACTGAGAAATAAAACTGGACCGTATCTCCCGATTATACGGGCTTGTTCACAAATGTCATAACGCTGGAGGGGGTGGGTGGGTGTACTTCATGGCGTTACAGCTCGAACAAAAAATTTTTCTTCCCATATAAACAATGTTACGAAGGGGTGGGTGGGCGTCAAAAAAGGCCAATTTTGGCGTTATGACATTTGTGAATGAACCCTACTTCCAATCACTTCAAAACTTGTATATAGTAGTTAATTACAATATTAATCATGTTCTCTATTTGTCCATTAAGCCGAATTGTGCCTCTGTTAACAGAAATTGGACATTTTACGACGTGCGAAAAAATATTCGTGACAGAGAATTGAATGAAAAAAGAAAGGCATTCAGCTGACAATGAATGTGGCCAAACACGAATGAAAAAAAAGAGAATGTCAATCTTCACTTTCAATCTTCGAATTTTTTACTCTCTGGGTGTTAGTATGATCGTGAAAGCCTCCACAGTCCGTGAAAAAAACAACCCACAAGGTCATTCCTGGCTGAAAATTTGATGAAAATGACTTAGTTTTGAAGCATCAGTTTTCACTGTTTTGGACACCCCAATGCATTTTGGATCCCTTAAGTATATATTTTGGACACTCGGTGTTTAAACCCGTTTGAAACTATTTTCTGAGAATCTGCCTCATGAACATGCTGCATCACATCCTTTTTTTGAAAAAGGCTGATTACGGTTTTATGAAAATTCCATCAAAAAGTACCGATAAAGATGAAGTATTGATGCTCGTGTATTGTTCGCTTTCGATCACGCGTTTCAATATTTTCGTGAGGTCACGACACGAACGTTTTGAGGTAATCCCCGAGCAGAAGAGAATAACAACAGCATAACAAAATGCGTTATTTTGGCAAAATAACTGCATAATGAAATTAGTAATTCTTATGTTATTAACATAACATATTGAGTTATAAACTTGTCTGTCATAAGCGGCAAAATAACAAGTCACATAACAAAAATTTGTTCCGAGAAAATCAGTTTTGTTAGTGTCAATGACAGCTTAATAACAGCGAATTTGTAAAATATTTCAATAACAAATTTTGATATTAAAGAGTTATTGATAACATTCCTAAAGCAAAATTAGTTATGATATAAAACAATCGCATATGCTGTTTAATAGGATGCTAAAGTGGAGGCGATATGCGTACACTTTACCCGTAGTTAAATGGAAGCATGTAGTACGCATATGGCCTCCACTTTAGCATCCTATTTTTTATCATTTATGACTTCGTGTTGGCTGAGAATGCTATACATATTTAGACCAACATGTGAGAAGGGCGAAACAATCATTGCGAATCTCAGTTTGTCTCTTCCCTCAAAGGCGTATTTTCAACTATTCATGTAATCTTATACCACAAATAGATCCGACTTCATCCTCTGAAACGACAGGAAAAACATGTGAAAATGCAAAATATTTCTGAAAAATTCCGTTCAAAACCATCTACAATTTTGGATTCAGCTGTCTGTGTTAGCTGCGTTCAAACAAGTTTACTCAATAAGTTTGACATTCTTATCATTGAAATTCTCATGTCAAAGGCAGAATCTGGAACGTCCCTATCTCATTTTGATGTATGTAGGGTGCTGCGCCACTTGGGCAATGGCTGGTATTTTGGGTACTATTCAGCTACAACTCAATCAATTTCGAAACTCGCGCCGCCCAGCAGGGACTTGGTTTTGTACACATTACAGCACCTCCATGTCACGTAATATACCACACCTCTTATCAAATGTGATACCGTAGGCGTACCATACTTTGCGCACCTAGGGCCTAACTTTGCGCACTTTTCAAAAAACCGTTAAACCATTTTGCTGGTGCATTATGCAAACTTTTTCTCATGGAATACTAGCTTGTAATAGTGGGCATGCACTCTTTCTCAGTTAGGATGTAATGGTAAATGGAAGAGGAAGACAAATTGATGAGAGAATATGCAGTTGCTTCCCCTCATACACGAAATGCTGTAAACATAACGTTGTAGAATAACGTAGGTTTTATTTCAAAACTTGTTTTAGTTTTGATAGCAATAGCATAAAGTATTTGTACACTCTCAATAATACAATAATAACTAAACTTGTTCCACAACAAAATGTAATATTGAAATGTTATTTAATGGCTGTATACCAATAGCTTCATCATAACCAAATAAGATTGTCCAACAAAACATGTTATGGAAACGTAATGCCTTGATAATTCAATAATAACAAAACAAGATATAAAAACAGGTTTTGTCTTGGGTTTTGTGATTTCGTAGTTATTAATTTGATATTTCCCTCTGCTCGGGTCATACCATCTACCAGAGCTGCGGCAACACACGCGAGCTGGGAACAACTTTCATCGTGATGAGTGATATGCAGAGGCGCGTGAACGATTGGTGGCCGATCGACGAAAGAATGTGCAGGTTGAGGATCAAGGGCCGATTCTTCAACTTCAGCATAATAAACGTGCACAGCCCACATTCCAGAAGCACTGATGATGACAAGGACGCATTTTACGCGCAGCTCGAACGCGAGTACGATCGCTGACCAAGCCACGACGTCAAGATCCTCATATAGGAGATTGAAACGCTCAGGTAGGCCAGGAGGAGAAATTCAGACCGACGATTGCTAAGTTCAGCACCCACCAGCAAACGAACGGAAACGGCCTACGACTTATTGATTTCGCCGCCTCCAAAAATATGGCCATACGTAGCACCTTTTTCCAACACAGCCTCCCTTACCGTTACACCTGGAGATCACCACAGCAGACGGAATCGCAAATCGACCACGTTCTGATTGACGGACGGCACTTCTCCGACATTATCGACGTCAGGACCTATCGTGGCGCCAAAATCGACTCCGGCCACTATCTGGTGATGGTCAAACTGCGCCCAAAACTCTCCGTCATCAACAATGTACGGTACCGGCGACCGCCACGGTACAACCTAGAGCGACTGAAGCAACCGGATGTTGCCTCAGCATACGCGCAGAATTCCGAGGCCGCGTTGCCTGACGAGGGCGAGCTAGATGAGGCCCCTCTAGAGGACTGCTGGAGTACAGTGAAAGCAGCCATCAACGACGCAGCCGAGAGCACCATCGGGTACGTGGAACGGAATCGACGGAACGAATGGTTCGACGAAGAGTGCAGAACGGTTTTGGGGAGAGGAACGCAGCGAGGGCGGTAATGCTGTAGCAAGGAACTCGACAGAACGTGGAAACAGCAGACCCGCCTGTTGGCACACCGAGTTACCTCCGTATCGATAGCTCCCGTCCTTCGGTGACTCTCCAACACTCGTCAACTTCAGTTGGTTATGGGGGAACAATGGCACCAAATTGTTATTCCCAGCCGTGCTAAATTGTCGTCTTCATTAGCATTCCGGGTTTTCTTCCGTGTACACAAATAACCACTCGCGACAGTTAAAATAAAACATCTTAACGCACACTACATTTATTGAGGACACTATAACATTTTGGCTTAAACTCTAACAATTTATTTCGCTTAAAAACTAGACGACACAACAAGTTAAAAGAAAAACCGCGCAGAGCATCCACACACGATAGGTGGGTTTTATGATCTAAAAAATCCTATTCAACAGGTCATCATCTAACCCGATCAGATGTGATGCGATGAAATATCTCGATCGTGTGAGAGTCGGGTCCCTCTCTTATCACTCCTTATCGGCAATCAAATTCACCACCGCGTAGATTAACTGCTCTCAAAGCTGGGCTCTTCTCATCCATCGTTCGACAGTCGGCTGGCTGCCTGATCGATAGAGCACAATGTATGCAGCAGCAGCCTTGCCGGCAATGTAGGTCACATTTGTGCATTGAAGTTGTCACAGGATTGTAGTCTGAAGGGGATTGGTGTCAGTCTCAGACACCCCTTTTTCGGGAGAAAAAGCGCCGCCTGGAAGAAGCGGAGTGTGAAGAAATGGAACTGCTGTGTCGTTCCCAAGAAACACGGAAGTTCTATCAGAAGCTCAACGCATCCCGCAACGGCTTCGTGCCGTGAGCCGAAATATGCAGGGATAAAGACGGAGGCCTCTTGACGGACGGACGTGAGGTGATCGAAAGGTGGAAGCAGCACTTCGATCAGCACCTGAACGGCAGGCGTGGAGAACATAGGCACGGGAGCCCACGGCAACGGAGGAAACGACGACGTCAGTGCAGCGGAGGACGGAAATGAACCAGCTCCCACGCTGAGGGAAGTTAAGGATGCCATTCACCAGCTTAAAACCAACAAAGCAGCTGGTAAGGATGGTACCGTAAACTGGGGTGTAGTTGATCAGTGGGGTGAACCTGATCACTCAATTATCCACGAATATCGACTTTCAAGGATGTTACCATTCCATTTTAATGTTACGTCATTGGATTGCGAATGGTTAAAATATAATTGTTGCTTCCTTGAAAGTCGATATCCTCGGATAATTGAGTGATCAGGTTCACCCCACTGATCAACTACACCCCAGTTTACGGTATCGCAGCTGAACTCATCAAGATGGGCCCAGAAAAGATGGCCAACTGTGTCTGCATCGGCTGATAGTCAGGATCTGTAAAACCGAACAGCTACCGGATGAGTGGAAGGAAGGGGTAATCTGCCCCATTCACAAGAAAGGCGACCATTTGGAATGTGAGAACTTCAGGGCGATTACTATTTTGAATGCTGCCTACAAAGTGCTATCCCAGATCATCTTCCGTCGTCTGTTACCTAAAGCGAATGAGTTCGTGGGAAGTTATCAAGCCGGCTTCATCGACGGCCGGTCGACAACGGACCAGATCTTTACCATACGGCAAATCCTCCAGAAATGCCGTGAATATCAGGTCTTAACGCATCACCTGTTCATCGACTTCAAAGCGGCATACGACAGTATCGACCGCGCAGAGCTATGGACGAAAACGTCTTTCCTGGGAAGCTGACTAGACTGATTAAAGCAACGATGGACGGTGTGCAAAACTGCGAAAGGGTTTCGGGTGAACTATCCAGTTCATTCGAATCTCACCGGGGACTGAGATAAGGTGATGGACTCTCATGCCTACTCTTCAACATCGCTCTGGAAGGTGTGATGCGACGAGCCGGGCTCAACAGCCGGGGAACGATTTTCACAAAATCCGGTCAATTTGTGTGCTTTGCGGACGACATGGACATTATTGCTAGAACATTTGGAACGGTGGCAGAGCTGTACACCCGCCTGAAACGCGAAGCAGCAAAGGTCGGACTGGTGGTGAATGCCTCAAAAACAAAATACATGCTGGTAGGCGGAACCGAACACGACCGGATCCGTCTGGGTAGTAATGTTACGATAGACGGGGATACTTTCGAGGTGGTGGAGGAATTTGTCTACCTCGGATCCTTACTGACGGCTGACAATAACGTGAGCCGTAAAATTTGGAGGCGCATCATCAGCGGAAGTCGGGCCTACTACGGGCTCCAGAAGAAACTGCGGTCGAAAAAGATTCACCCACGCACCAAATGCACCATGTAGAAAACGCTAATAAGACCGGTGGTCCTCTTCGGACACGAGACATGGACCATGCTCGAGGAGGACCTGCAAGCAGGAGTTTTTGAGCGACGCGTGCTAATGACGATCTTCGGCGGTGTGCAGGAGAACGGTGTGTGGTGGAGAAGGATGAACCACGAGCTCGCTGCACTTTACGGCGAACCCAGCATCCAGAAGGTGGACAAAGCCGGAAGGATACGGTGTGCAGGACATGTTGCAAGAATGCCGAACAACAACCCTGCAAAGCTGGTATTTTGCAACTGATCCGGTTGGCACAAGAAGACGTGGAGCGCAGAGAGCACTGACGTATCGGTTTGGTAAATTTAACGTAGGAGCAACGCGTGCGAGTGATTCTCTCTCGGTTGGAATCGTTTGTTTTGATCCAGTCTAACATTTCTTTTATGCTGCTGCCCGCTGATGGAGTAGCATAATCGGAGGGGTGTTCCGATGCATTTTCACCGAGGTGAAAAATTTTCGTTGTAAGAATTTTTTGAAATTATTATTTAAAAGTTCAGCATTAAACTTTTCGATTAGTATTTTATATGAAGTTCCACAGAGAATCATGTTTGAATGTCGTTCAAAGTAATTAACGCATTACTTTAAAAGTCTAAAATTTCACTACAACGCATGGAAACGCCTTTTGAAATTGAACGACGATTCCCAAACAGTCCAAGCCAATTTCCTTGGAATTCATCTTCGAAGTAAATCCACATTAAGTCAATAAAAAGTTATTAGCCGGGGCCGGTAGCGTAGTGGCTGCACGTTCACTTCATAAGTGGATGGTCATGGGTGCGATCCCAGCCCCGGCACTTGCAATTTTTCGTCAGTTGCTCTTGTCCCCGAAAGCGGCTGACCCCTGACCGTCTTCTGAGCATATGCTCTAACGGACCTGGAAACTTGGATATCGGTTAAACGCATGGCTAAACAGCAACTCATAATGGACCCCCAATCGGACTGAAAAAAGCCACATATCAACATCCTCGTGCCCATCATTCTACCATAAACAGGGTAGAAAAGTAACAGCAGTGCAAAAGGCAACCAGTTCGATATAGTAGAATTAAAATAGAATATATTTAGGCGCTGTACAAAGTGTAAGTGCAGCCGCCAATTGGAATCGCTCACGCAGTGCCCTAGTGGACAAAAAGCTGTAAATTAGGTTAAGTGATTGAAGAATAAACACGGGAGCAATGTGTACAAACTTGTAGATACCCCTGGAAAACCGGAATACAAAACTTGAACGTTTCTAAACGGGTCCTTGTCAGATTCTGTTTAACTTGGGACAATCTGCAGTGTAATTTGTTTATGCTTTAATGGTGTTGTACTATGTTTGGATATTGAATCGCTACGGATCCAGAAAGAAATGGCAGGCTGGCGCATACGATGCTTGTTTGCAGTTCAACCTGAGAACACTTAAAATCCGGGGGCAACCGAGTCCAGTGGAGGAGGATTATCTATGTAGCGTTGATTTGACGGAACCAATTGTGGTCCATGGACTAAGCACCAATTTTTTTTTTGTCGAAGTGGTAGTCTTTAAATACCTACAAAGGGGTAGCAATTCTTTCTCTTACCCCGGCGATCCTCTCACAAAATATTTTTTCTGAGACAGATTCCTATGCTTGAACACCTGTCGCTCAGCCGATCGACGACCGGTAAGGAAAAGCTTCTCTTTGTCATTTTTCCGCCCTCGAGAGGAGTTCGATAAACTTACAACTGAAAAAAGTACCCGAAACACTCCCGGGCTTCGAAATTACCCCAAACCGCGCGCAAAACACAAACACGCACGACACGACCTTTGATGTGGACGCCGCTGCCGCCGCCGACCGCTAATTCAATTCCGCCGAAAAATTATTTCAAATTCTTTACCGCTACGTCGGTCGGTCGGTTGCGTTGGTTGGTCGCGTCATTATTGTTTGATTCGACTGCGTTTTGCCGGCCGCTTCCCCCTCTGGCTGTTCGCGGTTGCGTAGGTTTATTACCCCTGGGTTTGAATTTTCCAACATAGAGTAAGGTGGAGCTAGAGTTTGGCTTTAGTTGTACATATAGCTATTATTTTCTCATCCACATCTTCATGATTTTCCATCATTTATCAAAAAAAAAATCGTTATAACCTACTAGAAATTTTGAATTTTTCATTGAAAAATAAGTGATAAGAGCAAATCTTAGGTCAAATCAAATGAGAACTAATCATCAAATGTCGATTACTCAAGTATATAAAAAATTTTAATGTTTTAAAAAATACATATTTTTTCATTTTTTTAAATTTACTTTTATACAAAAAAATCAGTGTGATTATTTCAAAAGTTCAAATCTTTGAAAGAGTGACTATTACTGATGAGCGTGAGACACAATAATAAGGACTTTTTTTTTCAAAAAATATTACAATGCAATATAGATTGGTAAAGAATACGTAAAAATCTGCAGTAAAGATAAAAAATAATTTAACAAGAAAAAAACAAATTAAAAAGTGCAATAACAATTAAAAATAACAGAGAGTCTTTTTTTGTAGATAGGTCCAATTGAACTGTTTTCACAGAATAAACAGAAAACTACACTTAGGAAGCTTGTTTCATCATATTGTATACAACTGGCTTGCCCAAAATTAAAGCCAAAACTTCAAATATGTTGATACCTCTAAGCACCAAAACCCCACTTTACCCTATACGTTCATACCCAACACCCAGAATTGTGTGCGGATAGATTACGTATTCATATCTCTGCGTTTGTTTTAAAAACTATTAACCAAATGCACACGCCCGTCACGAAAGCGATTTTAATGAGACGACTTATTTGTTTATGCGCCGTTCTAATGTGCGGTCATATTTTAATGCCTTTTTGTTCCGACGATGATGACGACGCGACGTCCGTCCTGTCAAAGCGCAACAACTGTCTTCGGGGAGAAAGGGGCTGCATCACGCATCCACCCAACACCGTATAGCTAGGTACCTATAAGGTATAGCAAAGCGTTTTGACGTCATCGTGGTGGAGGTCCGCAGTACTTTTAGGGGTCCTAGGGAAATTTGAATATGAATGAAAGCGCGCGCACGCATGCGGTTTACGGGGCCTAGGCGTGCGGAAGATTAATTACTGGATCATGAACTGACATTAACAAACAAAGGTCCATTGTTAGGGGGAAAGCAAAATATTACCTTGATATGATATGTTTGAAGAGTTGGGGAAATGGATGGCTATCATCATATCCCCGTTTTGTAAGCATATTAAAATGTGAACTTTTTTTTGATTTATTGTTTGGAGGAAAAGTTTTGAACATGGTTGGATATCATAATATCATAAGCGGTTTGGTGCTTTGTTCTAGATGTTCACATTATGACGGTAAAGACGTTGAAGGCTAGACGATGTCTACATTCACATAGGGAATAGGGAAAATAAGTTCATAGTGAAGTTCATACAGATGATTGAGAAATTCAATGTCCACTAAATGACGAACATGAATAATTACAAGTCGTAGTCCAGCTCTATCTTTCACCTAATTACATAATAAGATTAGGAATAGTATAAAAACTGAACACATTTTGATTGATTAAACAATGCCTGTTATGTCACGAACATCGATTTCATTCTCTATATGTGATGCTTGAACTGCGTTGATAACTCCCTGTCATCAATAATATACGGTACCGGCCTCTTTAACTGCCAGGCGCCATTTCGTAGAATCTCAAAATAACGTTGTAGGAAGAAAGCGAACTTGATCTATTGAAATCATCAGCTTCCTCCCGAGATTGCCTAAACTTCCTAAAAGTTCCAGATTCTTACCGGAATCTCGATCTTCTTATTAATATTCCTAACTTACACTCTGAAGCTCTCCATTTTTTTCTGGCATTCGCATTTCTTCTTTAGGACCTTCACCTTTCTCCTACTTTTTCCAAATTCTTCTGAAAATCTTTACGTTTCCCTTGAAGTCAGCAGCATTTTTCATAATTTCTCTAATCCTTACCGAAATTATGAACATGTTTCCAAAATTTCAGCTTCTTGCTAGATCGAAACTTCCAAAGTTTGGTTTCGTGGCTCCGTCAACTCACTTTGATTGTCATAAACAACGCCAGGTGTAAAAGACATGCGAAGGTCAAGCTTGCGAAACGACGTCTTAGATCTATAAGACTTATCCAAGCCTCGTAACTCTCACTCCAGCCGGTACTGGACTCTGTTCATACCCCTGGATGTTAAGTGTTCTTAGCTCCTGTTACCCTTTAGGACGCGCGCTGTTGTAAAAGTGCAACAAACCAAACGAAAACTCGCTCTTTATGAAGAGCGGCTATGGCCTGAAAGATCAAACTGCAAACAACCATCATGTACGTGGCCTGCCATTTCTCCCATACTGAAACACAGGATTGTCCCAACTCGAACAGAATATGACAAAGATCGTGTACCGTTAGAAATGTTACCTTCTTCCTCATTGCAAATATACCCATCAGAGACAAACAAACTTAACGCTTCGATCATTTTTCGATTCAATTCATAGTCACGCAAACATGTTCGACCAATGCCAACATGAATGAGTGTTACGTCTGTTTGTCTGTGTACCCACATTGCATAGTTTTAGAGCCCAAAACTCCATTAAACAGCCACCATTTTGAATTTTGGGCCTCTATCTTGGATTTTAGACCATTATATTGGATATTCTTGTCGTCATTTTTGGACTCCGGACATCTTCCCCATTCCCAGTATACCTAGCCCATATTGCATGGTTTTAGAGCACAAAACACCATTAATCAGCCGCCATCTTGAATTTGGTGCCGCAATCTTGGATTTAAGACCGCCATCTGCCAAGACTGCTATCTTGGATATCCTAGTCGCCATTTTTGGACTCTGGGCATCTTCTCAATTGTGAAGAATTAGCCTAAGTTAAAATTCACGAATAAAAAGAAATTAAAAAAAATCTTCTCAATACCACATATTCCCGTATTGCATGGTTTTAGAGCCTAAAACTGGCATCTTGAATTTTGAGCCGTCTTCTTGAGCCATCGGCGCAGTTTGATTGTCGCATGATGGGGCTTGGTTCAACTTTATATACGTCCAGTTATGTCGGTGCTGGTCCGGATTAATGAAATGGGCATAGCTCCTGAACGCCTTGATCGATCCGGGCCATTTTTAATAGCAAACAATGCCTTAAAAGTAAGTTACCTCTTTTTACATACACATACATACTAGCGTGGGGCACGAAAAGACATTTTACTCCTGTGCACTTTTTGAGTTCTATTTTGGTCCTATATCATTTGTGTAAAATTTCAGCTCGATCGGAGAAAAAATATTTTATCGCCAGCCCTTTTTAAGTTTTCTTACGATCATCACGGAAAATCACTTTTTCAAAGAAAAATCGCCACAGGTTGCTCCTTAACCCCTAAAATATATCTATGAATGATTTCTGATGGAAATTTTACGAGGAACAAACCCTCTGAAGACCGCAAAGCGATCTAAAGCATGTGCAAAAAGTTATTGAGTGAAAACCGAATGGCATGCCAACGCTGTTTAACATGTAAGGAATAACAATAAATTATAAAATCTTTAATACTTTTCCATATAAACCGTGTATTAGGCTAATACATACACACATACACACACACACACACACACACACGCATATTTGCTCAATTCGTTAGACTGAGTTGATTGGTATATGTAACTTGACCCTCCGAGTTTCTTCTGTAACTTCTGCATGAATATCTTCTGGAGTTCAGCACGAGTTCCTTTTGAGATTTCTGCAGAGGTTCATTGTGGCATTCATTCATAAATTCATTATGCTGGATTCCCTCCAGAACTTTAGCATTTCAATTAGTATCCTGCAAGAGTTCCTTTGGGAAATCTCCGTTTCCTCTGGGAATCCTCTTAAAACAAATTCTACGGATCCTCCAAGAGTTTCTTTCTGCCAGAAATCTTCTGGAGTTGCTTCTACAGAAGGAAAGTTACTTCCGAAAATTCTCCTGAAGATGCTTCCGAAAATTGTCCAGAATTATTTTCTGAATAACTTCATGAGTTCATTAGCTTATTTTGAGGCTCTTCCTATAGTTCTGCTTGGGAACTCTCCAGGAGTTTTTGTGGGAATTCTCCTGAAGGTTATCTTGGTTTTCATCTAGGAGTTCTTCTTGGTAGTTCTTTTTAGAATTCATCCAAAAGTTCCTACATGAAATTGACGGCTAGGTGGTCTAGTGGCTACCGCTTCTGATTCATATGCAGAAGGTCCTGGGTTCAATCATTGGCTCGTTCCTTTCCTCCTACTTTGTATCTTTCTATATACTTTCTCCCTCCTCTCTACATATAAAACTCATGTATATTCACATGTTCATAGCCATCGCTAGAACAGAAACGGATTGAAAAAGCCGTTTCCCTGCCTTCCAAACTTTCACAGCACAGTGGCTCAATCCTATTAGATAACGCCTAAAAGTTATGCAATCAAGTGAACTGTGCCGCACATCTTCAGCATAATAAAAACACACAATTCTATCACCTTACTCTGGTATCCACGTACCAATGTGTGAACTCCCTGCCAACCATATCCCTCCAACACTCCGACATCCTCATGAGTTTGTGCAGACGCAGAGGTATATTCGGTGGATGTGGATGCAAACGATTGCAATCATCACTTCCTTACCCTTCCCCACATTGACCTGCGTGGCAGCAGCCATTGTCGCCTAAAAATAGAAGATCACCAACGCTCACACACTGAAGATGCCGGTTAGAAGATATCTCATTGGTTCCTTGTGTGAGTGTAGCTGATCTCGATACTGGAGTAGCATCTACGGGCGGTCAATCAAGCTCAAGCTCGAGCTCATCCTGAAGTTCCTTCTGGGAATCGTTTAGGAATTCCTAGACATCTCTTAGGTTTGATTCCTGGATTAGAATCTCAATCTGAACTTTCGTTGCTGTCCCTAATAAAACTTCCGAAGCAATTTTTGGAGGAATATCTCTCGAGGGAATCCGTAATGAAATATGGAGGAAACCACAGAAGGAATTCCTGGAAGAATTCCCGGAATGAATTTCTGGATGATCCCCAAAAGGAATTGCTTGAGGAATCCCAAGAAGAGCTTTTCGGAAGAATCCCAAGATGGCATTCCTGGAGGAATCCATATATCCTGAGGGAAAACCCTGCAGAAACATCAAAGAAATTGTCATAACTCAAACAAAAAATATGTGTGTTTTGGAAATTCAATGAATGAGGTCAGAGATGGTTTCACGAACATTTCAATGTGGTTAAGAAGAATTTCAGGAGGTTTCATCAAAGATCTCACCGGGTGTCAGGAAATTTAATGAAATTTCAAGAATTAACAAGACGTTTTGGGGAGCAAGGGGAGTAAAATTTCTGGTGGATAATGACTTCTTGGGTATTTAAGGGGAGATTAAAGATGGCCCGAGCAGAAGGGAATAGCAACAACATAATAGAATGTGTTATTTTGGAAAAATAACTGAGTAACGGAAAGAGTTATTTTCATGTTATTTACATAACATATCCTGTTATAAACTTGTCTGTCATAAGCGGCAAAATAACAAAAATTATAACAAAAAAATGTTCCTGGAAGACCTGTTTAATAACATATTTTGTTAGTTTCAATAACAACTTAATAACAGCGAATTTTTAAAATATTTCAATAACAAATTTTGATATGAATAAGTTATTGATAACAATCTGAAAACAAAATTTGCTTTTTTTCTGTTGCGGATAGGAACTCCTCCTAAGTCCCATATGAATTCAATGGCATACGCAACAATGGGATCTATTGTTAAATGTTTCATTAATAAATTATCCCAATTAAATTGGGACGCTATTGTTGTCGCAAGGGATTTATTATCGAAAACAGAGAGAAACAATGGTTTTCGTTTATTTTCCAAACAACTTAAGATGAAAAACTATCGACGTTTTGAAGCCCTTTATTATGTGATTCATTGTTTATCAGATTAATTTACATTTTATTACCTCATTGATCGACACAGTGAAATCAATAAAAATGAAATGTCTAAATATAATCAATAGAGGATGACTTATTTTTTACATTTTTGTCGAAAATGTGTTGTTCGTCCTTGAATTCCACCAGTTGATCCAAAATGTTTCATAAAATGGCTTACACTCTATTACACTCTCTATATTCGTATTCATGCCTAACTGAAACTGGGACAAAACAAACAGGTATACTTTCCAAAGTGCTTATTAAACAAAAGGCTGATAAGTTGGCTCTGTCACAGTTAAAACGTAATGTCAGCTAGAAGAGGAACTGATGACAAAATCATGTTTTCTCTTATAGTTTCTCACGGAATGATGTGAACAACGAAAATCTCGAATGGTGTAGTTTAATTTGCAAAGCTAGTTATGTTGTAATATTAATAATCAAATATTTGTACAGTCTCAATGACACAATAATAACTGAACTTGTGCTACAACAAAACATGCTATTGAAATGTAATTTAAAGAAAACATACCAAGAGCACGATCATAACAAAATACGATTGCCCAACAGAACATGTTATGGAACGGTGATGACTTAATAAGTTAATAATAACAAACCGAGATGTAAAAACAGGTTTTGTGATTCCGTTGTTATTATTTTGATATTTTCCTCTGCTTGGGGGGGGGGAGTCTAGGAAGGCAACGAGGATTTCAATTGACACGAAATATGTTTAATGGAGGTTTTTGGGCCCAGAGATTTTCTGGGAATTTCATAGGAATATCAGAAGCAGGGGTTAAGGAATAGCTAGGAATCTAAGGTAACCCAAGAGAAGTTTAAGGCGAAGAGGAGTTTCAGGGTGCCTAAGAGGAGCCAAAGAGGATCTATCTAACAAGTCGTGAGTCAATAACTGCTAAACAATATCAAAGAATTCAAGGATTCTCAGGCAAAACCATTCCACCATGCACGAATTATATATCGCAGGCATCTATTGATGAGAAAATTCAACCTCCACTGATACACACCAAGTTTCACTGGCGTATAGCAGCACAGATTTCACGTTCGAGTTAAAAATTTGGATTTCGGTGCGTCGACTATTCTGATTGTTTTTTTCCATTTCTTAAACTCGCAAAAGCAGCCCTCGCCTTCTTGATCCGTGCACCTATGTTGATCTTGGTGCCACCAACATTCTCTGCTGCTTACCCAGCTACCGTGAAGCCAAAATAAGGAAGTGGAATCAACTCGGGGGGAATCTCCTTTTTTGGGCACTTTTCTGCTATAACTCAGCCAATTTTGAACCAATTAACACAATTTTTGGAAAGCGGTGGAATACGTATAGCATTCTGCCGTGTACAAAATTTCAATTGGTTTAAAATTGACTGTGTTATAGCGAAAAGCGCCCAAAATACCAGCCACTGTCCAAGTGGCTCTCTACCCTATGCGTTTGAAATGCTGAAACAAAATGTTGAAATGTACAGTTTTCCTTCCATCATTCCACCATCAGCATCACCACCACCGTATTCCTTCTACTCAATAATGCAGAAACATCGCGCATACCGCAAACACTTCATGGAAAAGACGTCGAGTTTTCCCGTTTTTCCTCATCACGTTCAAAGTCGCACTACTTGCCCTGCCCAGACTTCCAACAGAGAGAACCTTACCTGAATATGAAATCAGTCCTCCGACAGATCGATCTGACCATGGCCGCCAGCTTGTGCCGGACTCGTGCTTCGCCCACCCGGTTCCCCAGCCGGACAACCAGACAGAAGTGTGGCATGATAAGTTACCTGCAAAGTTGCGTCAACCTGTCCACCACGGAAGAAGCACATGCGGTGACGACGACGATGCTCGATGGCCACTGCCAGCCATCACCAGCCCTTTCGCCAGCTGCAATATTTGCTCGCGCGTCGTTCGTCAAATTGAACATTCCCCGGAATGTATCTACCCTGTATCTACCGTTTGTGTATCCGAGGAACGGTGGGCAGGCTGGCATAGCTGTACATTGCCGAAGTAAAAAGCAAAGAAATGACGTCCCGTTGTTGTCATGAATAATTTACGTTACTTGATTGAAATGAAATTACACGAGAAATTAAAAATTAATTTGATCAAACATTGCGGGTAAGCCAGGGATGGGGAAAACCGTCCCGGGTAAGGGCGGAGGAAGTTCGTAGAAGTCCTGCAAGAAAAACTGCCGGTCGGAAAAGAACCTGACCGTGTTTGCTTCGTGCGCGGTTTGTGCTTGAAATATTTAATGATGGTCTACACCGACCGATGACCAACTGCAGCAGTCCCACCGCTCACCGGCAGCAGTGGCAGTTGAGGAATTTTGCCCTCTGGAATGATTGGAGTACATTTGGTACCAGAGCTTCCTTTCTAAGTATGTCGGTCATCGTTCGCCGAAAATTCCCGATCGGCTTCGTTCGCGTCGATAACCATGAAGTCGAAGGCTAATGAACCGAAATTGAATTGAAGAGCTCTGTTCGTTAAGGTTAAATTCTATTGTTCTTCAACCACTTAACCTAATTTACAGCTCTTTTGTCAACTAGGGCACTGCGTGAGCGATTCCAATTGGCAGCTGCATTTACACTTTGTACAGCGCCCAAATGTATCATATTCTTATTCTACTTTATCGAGCTGATTGCCTTTGCGCTGCTGTCACTTTTCTACCCTGTCCATGAGAGAATTTCGAGCACGAGAATGTTGATGTGTGACTCTTGTTCCTTTTCCAGTTCGATTTGGGGCCATTATGAGTTGCCGTTAGCCGATATCCAAGTTTCCGGGTCCGTTAGAGCATATGCTCAGAAGAGTGTCAGGTGTCAGCCACTCTCGGGGGTGGGGGTGGCAAAAGCAACTGACGATAAGTTGCATGTGCCGGGGCTGGGACCATCCAATCATAAAGTGAACGTGTAGCCACTACGCCACGGGCCCCGGCAAGGTTAAACTATAGTTTAGCTTGAATTAGTCATGCATAATACTAGCAATATATGTAAACTCCAATGAATTAAATATGATCACGTATATGTGAATGTTAACCCTCTCATGGATACCTGGGGTCCATTTGGACCACAGGCAACTTTGGAGAAATGGCAAATAGGTTGGGTATAACGTATTGACTTTATTTTTTCAATACCTTCATACTAAACCTAGTTCTATTATTTAAGTAAAAATAAAGTTGATTGCATGGCATACTTTGATTTTCATAGGCGCCAACTTAGGGGGGGCAAGCATGGTTTTGCCCCCCCAATAATTGACGATTTTTAAATTTTCCCATACAAAAAATCAGTAAAAACAGGCTTTGCCCCCCCAATAATTTGACCAAGTTGGCGCCCCTGTTGATTTTTATTCCATGTCAAAGTTGAATCGGGCGATTTTGTATACCTGGGGTCCATTTGGTCCCCAAATTGAATTCCCTATATCTTTTGATTCTGATGTTTTAGAATATTCATGTCTTCGGCAAATTTGTTCGGTATGTCATGCACCATCTGGCGGTGAATTGGTTAATTCGAAATTTCCTCACTAGATGGCACTAGATGGCATAAACAATTAAGTAATATAATGTCTTCAAACGAAATTATCTGAAGATCTAGAGCTTGTAGAAGCGTCACGTCTTCGGGCAAGTTGCTCAGTTAGTCAAGCGCTTACAGATAATGGACCGATTGATTCGAAATTCCACCATTAGGTGGTGCTAGTTAGCATGTAAATTTTGTATCTCATATATCACTGGATCCTTATCACTTAGAAAGATTACGCCTTCGAGAAAGTTGTTGTGTTTGTCAATTACTTCTAGATGATGGGCCGTTTGATTTGAAACTCCACACATAGGTGGCGCTAGTGAGCATGCACATTTTACATCTCATATATCTCAACATCCTGATTACATAGAAACATGGTGTGTTCGGCAAAGTTATTTCATAGGTCAAGAACTTCCAGATGATGCAAAATTTGATTCGGAAATCCACACATAGGTGGCGCCACTGAGTATGCAAATTTTACACTCCAAATATCCCAGGGTTCTAATAACTCTCTTACCGTCTCTTCTCTCTCTCTCTCTCTCTCTCTCTTCTTGGCGTAACGTCCTCACTGGGACAAAGCCTGCTTCTCAGCAGTGTTCTATGAGCACTTCCACAGTTTTTAACTGAGAGCTTCCTCTGCCAATGACCATTTCGCATGTGTATATCGTGTGGCAGGCACGAAGATACTCTATGCCCAAGGAAGTCAAGGAAGTCTTCTATCTTCAGCAAAGATATTTGGTAAGACAAGAATTTACAGATAATGGATCGTTTGATTCGAACCTCTGCCACTAGATGACGACGCTAGTGAGCATATCAATTTTGAATCATTTTTACATCATGATTCAGATTATTTTGTAAAATTAAAGATTCTGCAAATAAGTTTCAAGAACTTAAAAATGATGAGTCGTTTTACTCTGAATATTACTCATAGATGGTGTCAGTGGGCATGCAAGTTGTATATCTCATATAGCACAAGACCCTGCAAGTAATCCCAGTGCACAATTTCTGCGCACACTCAGAAAAAGCACCACTCAGTGCACACGCAGAGTGTTCACAGGGGGCTGTTCAAATATTTTGATGAACCACACGCATACCAATGGATCCCAAAAAAAGCTAAGAGACATCACATCTCGTGATATCAGAGACAAACAGACACAACAATAACACAATTTCTCACCCATATATCTCAGGGGTTTAATTACTTGGAGTGTTGGTGTGCTCGGCAATACTATTAAGCTGGTCGAGGACTAACAGTTGATGGGCCATTTGATTCGAAATTTCACTAATAGGGGGCGCTAAAGAGCCTATATTTTTTAAATCTTAGGACGCTGGTTACTTAGAAAGATGGTTTCCACGGCAAAACTGTTTGGTAAGTTAAGAGCTTATAGTTTGATGATGCAAAATTTCATCTCTAGGCGGTTCTAATTACAAATTTAGTTACAAGTAGGTTACAAATACGTTGCAAATGAATGGAATTTCTAAAAATGTATTCAATAAGCTGTAACTTTTTTCTCTTCAGATAAATGTTAGTCAAGTCAAATAGTAAACAAAGACCAATTTATAAGTCATACATTTTCAAAAGTTAATTAAATTTGATTAACTTAACCCTAAGATATAGTAGTTCATTGGACTGCAGTGAAATTAGAAGAATTTTACTAGAAACACTTCAACTTCACGTAGAGTTAACCAATCAAGCTCAAATTTGTACCAATTATAGCTAACTAGTTGGGGATCTTGCAGCCAAAATTTGGTGCACCTAATAAGAAGTGATAGCTTGTTTAAAATTTTCTGGCTAATAATTAAAATTTATATGTTTTTGTAAATTTCTACTTACGCCACCTAATGACAGAAACTCGAACCAAATAATAATTCACCTTGATCTCCTTAACAGCTTTGCCGAAGATACTATATTTCTAAATAATCAGGATCCTGAGATTTGTAAAATTTAAAATTTGTTTTCACTCTAGCTACGCCTAGTGGTAGAATTTCCAATCATACGACTCATCATCGAAAAGTTCTTGAGAGAACAACTGAATAACTTTGCCGGAACACCAGCTCTCTAACACTTTACCCTATAAACTACTTTGACAAAGACACCAAATTTCTATCCTATTAGACCCTGACCTTAATATAAATGTGATCATATACTTAATACTTACATGCTCACTGGCGCCACCTATGTGTGAAGTTCCGAATCAAACGGACCAGCATCTGTCAGTCCTTGAGCAACTCAACAACTTTGCCGAAGATACCATCATTCTAGGTGATCAGGATCCTGAGATATATTAACATAAAATTTGCACGCTCAGTAGCGCCATCTATGTGTGAAATTTTCAAACAAACGGTCCATCATTAGTAAACTTTACCTAATATACAACTTTGCTGATACCAAGATACCAAAATTCTATGTGGTCAGGATCTTCATGTATATGTGCTCAAATACTTACATGCTCACTAGCGCCACCTATGTATATATGAAATTCCGAAATAAACGGTCCAGTATCTGTAAGTCCTTGACCAACCCAACAACTTGACTGAAGACACCGATATTCTAATAAATCAGGATCATGCGATACAAAAGAACGAATTTGGGGTCCAAATGGACCCCAGGTTTCCGAAATGGACCATCATTTAAGGTTTCCTGTAGAGGAAATGTGATAACTCAGGCGCAAGAGAGTATGGAACAGAATGATATGCGGAGGTTTTACAAAACTGTCAATGGCATGGGGTTCTCCCGTCTTGTGCAACGACCGCGATGGAAACTTGCTGACAGACAAAACAATGGTGGCTGCCAGATGGAGACCTCGAGAAATTGTTAAACGATGGGAATGAAAGAGCGACAGACAGAATTCAAATCGATAACAACGGACAGGCTGTGGAACCGCTAACGTTAGACGAGGTCAAGACAGACAATAGAGGGCTGAAGAACAAAGCTACTGGGAAGGACACACTCCCGGCCGAGCTTCCCAAGAACAGCTGTATCAACTCTTACACCATTTTATATTGAATTTGCTATTGAATATGCTTCATTCGGCGTAGACTCGCCGCTACGAGTTGACGATCATAAAGTATCAAGTAATTAGATGTGTTTTCAACGTAAGTCAGTAGATCTCAATAGGGTCTGATTTATACAACAATTAATATTCAGATATTTTTGCTCTTCAACACATGACATACAACACCATGCATGTCTGATAGTGCATGTCTGTACAGTTTTCTCCCTTCTCTCTGCAAAGAATTCTTGATTGGATCTCCCAAGCAAAAATGTTCCTTAAATATTCCATAAACCTACGTCGTCCAACACAATTTTTTTACGAGTTCTACGGAAGTTCCCACACCGCTGAAACCACAATGCACATGATCAAACAAAGGCATCGGTAATTATCTTAAACAAACACGTTCGTACCTAATTGATTTACTTTTTCTTGGACTTTCCTGGTTGATCCCTTTGGTGTCCGATTCTCTTTCCTTTCCTAATGCTCGTCTCCTTCTCCATTCCCCGACGGTTCTCTTCCTTGCAATCAATATTGTTTATTTTTCCACTTAGTTGCAAATGTTTAGCAAGCTATAGGATTTCCTATATTTTTTCTATGTGGTCTCTTGATCTTTGCAAGCAAAAAATAGTCCACAAAAAGTAAAGGTAAAACAACTGAGCCAATATGGCCGCATTCGCCACCTAATAACTCGGATAATTTCCGAACGTGATGACAACAAAAAAGATTAACGAATCCTTGGCTGCCTCTAGCTAGCCTAGGATCCTGCGGACCTCTTTGTCTTCGCTACCATTCGACAGCATCCCACTCAAAACAATCGTTTCCCAGTGGCTTTGATCAAGCGAAACCGAGAAATAATGTTCTTCGGAGGAGTAGCAAATTGCCTTTCTGCTGGTTTGTACGTACGTGAGAAGGCCGGGGTTTTAACCTTTCCTGTTTGCCTTCTTGTTGCTTTTCCGACTGTTGGGTATAGGTAAGGCAGGGAGCCAACAACCGTACGTTTCTGTGCATAAATAATCTTTTGCGTTTTGATTTATGGCAAATGTACGAGTTAAAATGGTAAACACGTCTATTTTCGGAGAGTTCGATCTGGGATGCGTGGGTCTGGAAATGGCCGGGGAAGGTTATTGGTGCCTAGTGAAGTGTGAAAGAAGAATGCACTTGCCGTTGCGAGACGGGGGTGCGTACACTGAAATAAATTTTAGAGTAATCTGAACCATTCAACTATGTTTAATTTTACCATATCCAGAAATAGTAATGATAACCATGGTTTTAATGATAATTACCATGTTTCTGTTCAAATTTACTATGATTTGACAGCCAACCGAATAGTAATTGGTACTATCAATCATAGTTCCCATAATCAAATCTTTCATGTTTGTCAGAACCATGTTTGTGTTTACTTGTTATTATGTCCATGGTAAGTTTTAACATACACCATTGTTTTTCATGCTCCACCGGCCATCTTTTCAAAAATGTCTCCAAGCGTAAAACGCATTGTCTGCAACCATATTATCTTCGAGGAATTTGGCAGCTGCTGGTGAAATTAGCGAAATGTGTTCACGGTAAGTAAATCTTTTATTGATCTCCGGTTAACTTGCCAGTAAACTGTAATTGAAATCATTATTAAATATTTCAGAACATTGCCCTCAACCGAGCCACCACCAACGATGCTGTACATCATCCCTCCGGAACCAAAATCCGCTGTCAATCCTCATACCGCAAATGAAGTATGAGCTGTAATAAGTGAGAGATTTTCCTGTATTATTCAATTGTTACTTTTTCCAGCTAACGCCTGCTTCACCTAAAGGATTCCAAATGAACATCCTGGCCCTGATCCTGGCACTAAACAGCAGAATACCCCAGTGGTCATCATTCGAGACAGTTGACTTTCCGGATAGACTACCATTTCTCTGATTTTGTACCCGCCGGTATCATCTTTGCATGCCAAACCCGGAACCTCATCAATGAAGACATACGGTGAAGGGCACGCGATGAAAATTTCAGATTTCGGAGCCGCTTCAAGGGTGTCATAATGTCGCGGAACAACTACGGAATAGCTATCGATAAAAATCTCAAAGTTCAATTCCATGGGTATAACTGGGCAATTGGGGGCATTCACATCAATATTTTTTGTGCATTAATGAATTACTGAATAAATTTAATCAAATATATTTTCATGCATTTTTATTTATAAACATAAACAGACAAGGCGACACTACAATTCAACCACACGCATAGTAATCAGAAGCATGTTGCCATGGTAGAACATACTATGCGGTTTGCCATGCGCATAGTAAAATAAACTCTAAAATCAGATTTACAATTACCATGAAATGTAAACATTGATCGATATAGTAAATTGAACCCTGAACATGGTAGTTTCAAGAATAAATTATGGTCTACCAAAATCAAGTAGTAAAGGTGTTTTATTTCAACCCTATGAAATGGTACCGGTTACTATGTTCCTTTTTTCAGTGTAGGAAAATCTCACGGCTCTGGAATCGTAAGGATGAACGCAATAAATTATTCAAATTATCATACATGCCACATCGACACGTACTGGTAGGATTTGTTTTGTTTCAGGACTTGCTGGTACGTGTAGTCCGGGGTACGTTTACAGGGAAAATTTTAAGAATTTCTTGAGTTTTGAATTTTTAACCGTAGTTGTTGGTATTTAAGTTTTGGATAAATAGTTTGGATTAACAAAAAAAATGTCTGTCGAGAAACTTTCAAGACATTTTTTATCTTTATTACCACGATTTTTAATTCGGGGCTAACTCATCTCGGGACCCACGTTTTCCTTTCCTTCCGAAGGAAGCAGTCATATTTTGTAACTTTGTCGGGAGTGTGATTCGATCCCAGGTCCTCGGCGAGATAGTCACATGCTTTAACCATCACAGAAGGTCCGCTACACTATCAATGCATTTGTAAAACATCAGTATAGTGTGCAATTTGTAGGCAACTTTCAATTCGAATGTAACAGAAATAGTACCAGGTATTATGATACAGCTATTATTATATAGATATTAGAGTGGGTCATCGTTGTATGGAGAAACTTTAAATTTGATCGCATCAACCCGGAACAAAGCTTTTTCAATATGTATTGGCGGCCAAAACAACTGTGCACAATTTGGAAGCGATTGGTTGAGTCCCCGTATTCCGCATTGCGATTGAAATTTGTATGGATGTTAGTATGGGAAAACGTACTTTTTTGCATTTTATTTATAAGTTGAATTCTTTTGTCCAATACCATGTAACTAATTACGATAAAGTATAGCCTAGGATATGCCGAAAAACTTTGCCGAAGACCGCAAAGTGATACGACGCTTGCGAAAAAAAGTTATTCGCTTGGTAACTTAGGCCAAAAATTAAGATTTTATTATTGATGTTATTCCTTTAAGCTAAGTTTCCTGTTGCCAAGTAGAGCGCTCAAGTAAAATTTCACTTTTTTCCGTAAGTAATTTTGACATTTGTTTACCTGACAGTATTTTAACGAAACGATGCTGTAAGAAGGATGTGAAAAAAAGGGCACCAGGTTGTTTACGATTTGGACTTAGAGAAATTTCGTTCTCTTCCTCAGGAAATGTTATTGAAATTTAAATGTACTATTTCGCGCGCATGTAGGGAAATGATTCAATTTAAAAAATTCCTCCAGGTGTCCATTCAGGGATTCCTCCGGAGATTCCTCCAGAAATTGCTCCAAAAATTCTACCGGAGATTCTTCCGAAATTCCTCCGGAGGTCCAGGAACTTCTGGTGGAATTCCCGAGGTAATTTTAGATGAGTTCGTGTGAAACTCCTGGAGGAATTTCTTGGAAACTCATTGGGGAATTCCAAGGGAATTTCTGCAGGATATCCCGGGGAACTCCTACAAGAATTCACGTGGAACTCCTGGATATATTCCCGGCAAACACCTGAAGGAATTAACGAGGAACTTCTGGAGGCATTCCCGGGGAACTCCTGGAAGTTTTATTGGGGGTTTCCTGGAAGTGGAACCTGATTATTTCTGGATGATTTCCCGGGGGAATCCCTGGAGGAATTTCCGGAACACTCCTTGAGGAATTCCCGGGGAACTCCTGGAGGAATTTCCGGGGAACTCCCACGAAAATATCCGGGAAAATCCGGAAGAATTCCTGATAATCTCCTGGAGGAAGAACTGGAGGAGAACTTCTAGATGAATTTCCGTGAACTCCTGGGGGACATTCTAGAGGAAATATCGGGAAACTCCTGAGAGAACTCTTTTAGGAATTTTCGAGAACTAGAAAACCTCAGATTTCTTTTGATAGAGCAAAACAGAGCAAGAGCAATGCTGCAGATTCTCACATAATTCCTTTCTTCCAGGAAAAAAACATATTCACCGAGCTGGCGTTGTTCTGAAATTAACCGCAGGATATTTCATTGTGTTTTGCCGCGCATACGCGCCAACTTGTGACGTAGTTGGGGGGCAAGGCCTTTCAAAACCAATCGAATGCGGAAAATATCGATGCGATTCATCTTATTCAGGCATATTCACGTGAAAACTAGTGCATTGGACTAAAAAAAAGTTGAATTTTGTCCAATTTTGGAGAGCTTCGACCCCCCAACTACGTCACAAGTTGGCGCCTATGCCGCAGCGGCATACTTGCAGATTTTTTTAGTACGTACCGCAGTGCTTCCGCATTCCATTGCCGAACCCATTGCGTTTTCCGCAATCAAATGAATAAATAAAATATTTGACGCTGTGTACTACATGCCTAAGGCCCCTGTGTACTAACAGCTTAATGCACCCTGATGTCTTGGGTGCGAAAGAAGAAACAAAAACGAAAGAGAAATGCCACTTTAACTCACGGAATAATACATCGACATATTATTCCGTACGGAAAATCAACAACATGACTGACAGCATCGCATGACAGTGCCATCTGTTGGCAAATCTTTCTGGCTGCAAATTACTTATCAACTGCGAACGCTTAAGTAATTTTGATTGCAAAAGTTTTACGTGACCATTACTTGTCCTATCTTTTTGCACAGTACTTACCAGGTGGAAACTAGCCATTACATGTTAAATGTTAAGCACCACCAGGCAATCTGTACGTTATAACTTTTTTCACAAGTGTCGGATCACTTTGCGGCCTTCGGCAAAGTTTTTCGGCATATCCTAGGCTATACTTCAACGTCATTAGTTAGATCGTTTTAGACAAAAAAAATTCAATTTAGGAGAAAAATGCAAAAAAGATCGTTTTCCCATACTAAATTCCATACAAATTTCAATCGTAATGCGGAATACGGGGAGGCAACCAATCGCTCCCAAATTTTGCACTGTTGTTTTGGATGCCAAAAGGAATCGAAAAAGCTTTGTTCCAAAAAATCGACTTTGTTGACCCAGTCTAATAGATATGTTATAATATTGGATCCGACGTATAATTTCGTAAAGCCATGGAAATTTGTTTGAACTATGACAGTTTGCGATGAAATAAAATTGGCTGTATAGAGTATGAGTATTCTTCTATGCTCCTATTATCTTCATTCCATTCCAAAAACAGACGATTGTTTCCAACGAACATTGTGTTTGTTATCATGCATGTCCATTCTTAACAAAACATACATAAAAATATAGCTTTGTTTTCGATGTGTCGACTAGTCAAGGCGCTTAAATTTTAAATGAAACATATGAAAGATTATCGTAGAACGTTTCAATATTCTAAAAATTCCATGTTGATTTCACGCCAGGCCAGTTTTTAAAAACGGCCATTTTTGATTAACTTCAGAAAAAAAAATCAATTGCTTATTCAATTTGTGATTTTTTCGTATATTTTCGTATTTTTTTTCTATCGACATTCTAGACATTCTTCAAAGGAAAAAAGAAATAATAACTAAGGTTAGTCAAGATAAGTTCTAAATGAGAGTAAATTTGTTTCTATGTTAACGACAAAACTTAGCTTTCATTAACAGAACTTATAGAAAACTTTTATCAAAATAAAGTTCTGAAAATCTAAATGTAGGGTTTATGTTTTCTGGAATATAATAGAGGAAAATAACTCCTAAGAATCCAGCTAGAGGAATGTCTGTCAGATATTCCTCCAAGGCAATGCCAACGGAGATTATTTTCTGTGAAACTCCATCGGAGATTGATTCCAGGAGAATTCCAAATGAAGTTGATTCTTCCTTACAGTCATAAGTCCCTACAAAATAAATTACTAGGAAGACTCTCCCAAAAGGATTTTCTGCGGTGATTCCTAAATGATGAATTACTTCGGAGACCACTCCAAGTATTTTTTTTTCGGAATTTCTCGAGATATTCGCACCGCGATTTCTCCATGTATGTGCGTTTAACAGAATTCCTACTATGATTGCTCCTGTAAAACTTTTCAGTGTTCCTCAAGATATGCACACCAGTATTGCTTCAAGAATTCGCAAAGGGAATTTAGGAAATCCTCCAGGTAGTTCAGACAGAATTCTGTCAGGTCTGACCACCGACTGTCTTTCAGTTATTTTCTCCTAGATTGCTACAGGAATTCATTCTTCAAAGATCCCTCCAGGAATTTTCTCTAGGAAATTGTTCCAGGAATTCCTTTCCCGATTCTTCTAAGAGCGGAATTCCTTCAAGAGTTGTTTCAGAAATTGCTTCTGAGATTTATCCAGGTGTTCCTTCTGAGATTCATCCAAAAACTCGCTCTGGAGAGAATCAAGAAGAAATTTTGGATAATTCCAATAATGAATTCCAGGGAATGTCCCAGATGGAATCTAAAGAGATATCCTCGGAGATAACAAAGAAAGGTCTCTTTGAGATATCCCAGGAGGAAAACCCGGAGAAACCCAAGGAGGAATTCCTGGAGGAATCACAAAGTCAACTTTTGGAGGAATCCATGAAGGCACTCATGGACACATTTCAGAAGGAACTTTTGGAAGAAACCCGAGCGAAACTCCTCGATTAATCTCAGAAAATGTTCAAGAAGGTTTCCGACAAGGATCTGGTGGAGAATTTATAGAGAAATTCCAGAAAGAATTTCTGTTGAAAGCTTGGACAGAAGTCTTCGAGAAAATCTAGAAAGCAGTCCTGGAGCAATTCCAGAAGAAACTTTTGTATGAATCCAAAAGTCTTCATTTAATGCCACCACGAAAGCCTGCAAAAATCGCAAAATCTACTCAGAAAATTTCTGAATGAGTTCTAGAGGGAACTGTTGGAGGTGCTGACGAAACAGCTCCTGAAAGAATTGCATTGAATGGAGGTGTTTTCATAAAATCTGCTGGAGGAATTTTGTCGTGACATAATTTGTATATGACCCCTAATCTTGGGGCAAGACACTGTGCTAGAGAGTACATTTTCTTTCACACAGTTGCTCAGAATTTCTCCGAAATGCTCCCGTCTATACTTGCTTGGGTGTTGCCTGATTCATCGCAAAAACAAAACAATATTAAATAAAAAGAAAATCGGGTTAAGTACGGTTCCTTTGAATTCCACTAAGAATTTGCATCCTTTGACAGATACGTATTTCGACCTCAACTGTAAGGTCGTCTTCAGTGTCTTGTACTTGACTCGACAAACAATATTGCCCGATATCTCACTTTTCTTGCAGTTTAAGGGGTGTTTTTCAACAAATTTCGTCGATCATTGATGGAAAAAGTTACTCACAATTTCTTAGAGTTACTCTCGTTTGCACAGTGTCTTGCCCCTGGGTTCTAATCCACCTGCAGGCGGAGCCTACGCAGAATGCTGTGCTGATAACGGGGAGACCTTGAAGTTATTGGCATGCTTCTGTTCAGGTTGTTTGATTTCCCTCATCTGTGGAATAGTTGAAAAAATATACTGATTAATTTTCGGTACACCATGAAGTAATGGGGATTTTGGGTCTGGAACTTAAGCTGATTTTGCAAAATGAAATGATAACTTGTTGTTATTCAATGCGGCATTCGAAAACTTGGTTGAATTTCTCTTTGTTTACAAATGTAAGTCCCAAAGTTGCAATATGAAAATCGGTTGAAAAATACACATTCTTCTGAAAAATACTCAATTATTGCATCAATACACATCAATTTGATTTTATTCGCCTATATGCTAAATAATACACTAATACTAACACTAAAAAATACATCAATTCAATTTTCAATACATTGAGCTGAATCGAAAATACATGAGTGAATCGCCCCTCGCCTTAACCCTCCTTTGACACTAGGGTCATTTTTTACCCAAACCGTACACTACGTCAGCGAGCTGCTGCTAACGTGATGCCAAAGGAAGGTTCGACCTTATGAACTTCGGCCTAACGTACAGGGGATAGACAAAATGATCGAGACAGGCAAAATTTTCGCTTTTCAAAAAATGTTCAACTAGCTGTAACTTTTCGAAAAATACAGTGGTCCAAATTTGGAAAAGATCAAGCCATATTTCACGAAGTTATAAAGATTCTTGAAAAAGGTAAAATTATTCGATAGCCAACTTTGAGCTGTTATATCTCCGGATTCAATGAACCGAATGCAATGAAATTTTGACCATTTATGACCTATACAATGAGCTATGAAAAAATAATTGACTTAACTTAAAATTCTTAACACGGAAGAAAATTATAACGATTAGATTATTTTTCTAATAAAACACCAAATTATCAAAAACATCAACATCGTTTCAAAATTCAAGATGCAAATTATAGTTCATTTAATTTCCCTCTAATTGACTTATATATAAATGTGTTTTGAAGGAAAGTAACAACATAGCCGCCAATAAATTGAAAAAGTAATGGAATGTATATTAAAAATAGACCAATTTACTAAAAAATCGTGAAATATAATTGCTTTAACATTTTCTCTTGTTAAAAATTTCAAGTTAAGTCAAATGTTTTCCAGAGTTCATTATATAAGTCATGAATGGTCAAAATTTCATTGCAATCGGTTCATTGAATCCTCATTGAATAGCTCAAAGTTAGCTATCGGATAATTTTACCTTTTTCAAGAATCTTTATAACTTCGTGGAGAATGGCCCGATCTTTGCCAGATTTGGACCACTGATACACAACTAGTTGATGAAATTACAGAAAATTTGAGAATATTTGATGCACCTTTCGAAAAGTTACAGCTAGTTGAACATTTTTTGAAAAGTGAAAATTTTGCCTGTTCCGATTAGTTCGTCTATCCTCTGTACATCGCTGATTGGGGTTGATCACCGTGAACGATTATGATGTGGGTTTATTGGCAATTATCGATGACAAATAACGGCCTGACGTACTTCGACTTAACGTTCTTCAGGCTAATGAACCGATATTGTTATCCTCATTGTTCGAGGGCCTGTTTATAAACTACGTAGACTCTGAGAGGGGAGGGGGAATGGGTGGGGGCTGGGTCTGGCCAAAGTCTACAGTTCATACAAATTTTGAAAATTTTGTATAGTCGAAACTCTACGAGGGGGGAGGGGGTGTGAGATAGCCAAAATTGAGTATACGTAGTTTATGGACAGGCTCCGAGGTAAATTAAATGGCGTTGTTTTTGCAAGGAAGTAATCCACTCTCAACTACACTTTTTCCTGGTATTTGAGAGAAGAACTAGGAATCAATCCATCTAAAACTTCCAAAGTTGCTGCAATTCTTCTCCTTGTGACAGGATCACAGAAAGAAGAATTACAGCCACATTTCTGAAATCAAAAATAATCACTTCATCCAAAAGGAGTAAAAATAGTTGATATCATTTTTAGGCGAAAACCAACTGGACTTCACTGGTTCTACTAGTTCACAAAAAAAACGAAAGTCATGAACTTCTATCAACAACCAAAATTTTTGATACATAATTAGTTATGATAAAAAGATCGCGTGTCAAAAATAAATAAATAGAACAGCTTTTGATTTTTTCCTGAAAATCGAGTTTTTAAAAATATGGAATTTACTAAAGTTAAAATATTTTGCGTTTCAGTCTACTAATTTTCAATATTTTTGCATAAATACAAAGCTGAATATAATATGTTTCGATCATCTGAACATATTTTTTCCGTCAAATTAGTGGGATTCGAGATATTTGTGATTATATAGGTCAATCTCCTTAAATTTGAGAAAAAAATCCCAAAAATAATGAAGATTTGTATTTTTTTTTCAGTAAGAAAAAATCAATATTTTTTTCTCAACGTATTTATATTTGAAACATTAGATGATCGGAGAAATGTATGAAGGGAGAAACTTAACTTCAAAATAGAACAAAATTTCGATTTTAAATCGACAGCCTTGTATGGAAAGTTAAAAAAAATCCGCTCTACTGTATTTTTTCTTTCACGTTTTCGAACTCAAGGCATGACTTTACACAAAAAATGATCATCAGCTTACCGAGTTCAAAAATGCTGTAAACTAGTGTAATTAAAGGTTTCAATTCACTCTAGTTTTGTTCAACGATCTACAATAAAAAGAGCAACCCATGCTAATGTACATTTATTATTATTACATATTATTATTGTTTATTTTAACTTGAAATATTGAAAGAGGAAAAAACCCCTTTGAGTGATTTCGGCATTTCAAAAACGAAATCTTTCTCAAAGAGGCACAAAACCTCTTTTTCTTTTCATAAAACATTATAAAAATAACTTAAAACTAAAGGCTCACACGGCAGTGAACCATAACGGAGCCGCTATCTTGAAAGAGGACAGCATGCCAAATCGTAAAACAAGTTTTCGGAAATCCAGAATTCCTAATGGGGAAGGGGGAGGGGTCGGGGGTCATCAAAAACCAATATTCAAGGCTGAAAATAAAGAATACAAAAAAGGGGAACAGTATCAAACAAAATATGCAATATTTCAATATATGTTCATTTTTTAAGCCCAAAATAACTAATGTGCATTTATAAATCTATCCTTCGTCCTAGGATAATCTATGCCTCTTTTGTGTGGTGGTGCCTAAAACATATGCGGTGAGGGCACGGTCGAGACTGAATCAAATTCAATGTGCGATCTGCATAGCTGTAACTGGAGCAGCTCGATTTGATCCCGTAGTAATAGTTTTGAAGTGGATCTTTGAGCCATCGGAAAACCTTAAAGTTTTTCTTTTATTTTTATGATGGTTCCAAGAAGCTTCTCGAGTCTATTCGACTTATAATTATTGTTGCTTGGGCAGATAAAAGCACTCTGAGGTTTGCACGATCAGCATCCTTTTTACCAGGAAATCTGAATGATCATCTTAGTATACTAAAAGCAAGAATGATCACCTTAGTGCTCAAGAGCACCGATCTTGTCATACTCAAAATGCACGAAGTCGAAAATGCTACTCGATGTTTTCTCCGTGTACATTGGGAATGGGTAGCTAATCCCAAGCACATTCATTGATTCTGTGCAACTTCGATCCTTCTAGTCAATCACGAAGTAGCAACTACAGTGTATCAAACAATTGCCCGTACAGCAATTTGTTTGTCAAAATAATTTTTCATTCATATGTTTATAACTTTTTTATGCGTCAAACAAACGCTGAAATTTTGACCAATTATATATTAAAGCTCCATTGGTAAAATTTTGAGCGAGATCGAATAAGTTTTTTGAAAGTTATTGAACTTTTAGTAAAACTTTTAAGATTTTTGAACACATTTTAAAAACATTATATCTCAATATGTACTCGATGAAATTTTTTCATTTTTTTTGTGTTACTTCTTATACCTAAGCTTTTCATATGCAGCAAGGTTTGAGGTTTTAGATTCACTACAAAAAATATGAAAAATGTGCTTATGCAGATGACGATGTTTAAAAATTTACCATATTTTGCACAAATAATCTGCCAAACGTGTTCCACCAATTGAAGTGCATTAACTGAACGAAAAATCCATAGGATCTACTCTTCATATGTACTTTAGTAGGTCCTGTATAAAAAAAACATTAAGAGAGTTTAAAAAAGTTGAAAACACTTGACACTTTTATTGATCAAAATATGATAAATTTCCAAATGACATTCTGAACATATACAGATTTTTCATATTTTTTGTAGTGAATAAAAAACCTCAAATGAAGCTGCATATGAAAGCCTCATGTAGGTATAAGCCTTAAAACACAAAAAAAATTAAAAAGTTTCATCAAGTACATATTGAGATATAATGTTTTAAAAATGTGTTCAAAAATCTTTTAATTTATACTGAGAGTTCTATAACTTTCAGAAAACTTATTCGATCTCGCTCAAAATTTTACCAATGGAGCTTTAATATATGGATTATAATTGGTCTAAATTTCAGCGTTTTTGATTGACGTATAAAAAAGTTATAAACATATAAATGAAAAAAATATTTTGGCCAAAAATTACTGTAGGGACAATTGTTTGATACACTGTAGGAGTGTACGGTTATCTTTGTTATGCTATTGATAACCCGGCCAGAGGAAAAAAACTCAATTGTAGCATTTTTTGATACGGAGATCAAAAAGTGATATTTGTTTGTTTGAGATAAGAGGTAAAAGTACTGAAAATAATATCCTAAATTTTCTCCTGGAACATCTTTATTAAAGCACATTTAGCTCTTGGCAAGATCCAACCAATAGCAGTGAGCTATTGGATTGATCTTCAAATATCAAATTCTGCTATTGGTTAGATGGTTCAAAAACAAATTTTTGCTAATACATATTTTCAGTATTTTTACCTCTTATCTCAATCAAACCTACAGTGTATCAAACAATTGTCCGTACAGCTATTTTTTGTCGTAATAATTTTTCATTCAAATGTTTATAACTTTTTCATACGTCAATCAAAAACGCTGAAATTTATAGCAATCATGAATCATATATCAAAGCTTCATTGGTAAAATTTTGAGCAAGATCGAATAAGTTTTCTGAAAGTTAAAGAACTTTTAGAAAAACTTATAAGATTTTCGAACACATTTTTAAAACATTATGTCTCAGTATGTACTCGATGAAACTTTTTCATTTTTTTTGTGTTACAGCTGATATCTAAGGCTTCCATAGGCAGCTACTTTTGAGGTTTTATATTCACTGAAAAAAATATGAAAAATGTGATTATGTAGTTGACGATTTTTTAAATTTACTATATTTTGCACATACAATCTGCCAAACGTTTTCCATCAATAAAAGTGCATTAATTGAACGAAAAATACATAGGACCTACTCTTCATATGTAGTTAAGTAGGTCCTGTATTAAAATATTACATTAAGAGAGTTTCAAAACGTTGAAAACACTTGGCACATTTATTGATCAAAATATGATAAATTTCCAAATGACATTCTGAACATAAACAGATTTTTCATATTTTTTGTAGTGAATATAAAACCTCAAACAAAGCTGCATATGAAAACCTTAGGTATAAGCTGTATTACAAAAAAAAAATGAAAAAGTTTCATCGAGTACATATTGAGATATAATGTTTTAAAAATGTGTTCAAAAATTTTATAAGTTTTACTAAATGTTCTATAACTTTCAGAAAACTTATTCGATCTTGCTCAACATTTTACCAATGGAGCTTTGATATATGGTTCATGATTGATCAAAATTTCAGCGTATTTGATTGATGTATAAAAAAGTTATGATCATTTGAATGAAAAATTATTTTGACCAAAAAATAGCTGTACGGACAATTGTTTGATACACTGTATATCACATTTTGATCGTCAGTATTTGACCTCTACCCGGGAAGTGTTACTTAAGAACAAACGTCTTAGTGTACGACATTATAAATTTAAAAGATCTTCAAAACAATAATTGATCAAGTATTGATCATAGAGTATGTATCTATCTACGCGATAATGGCATCTGACATAGACAACTTCCAATAATTGTATACCTCTACATGGCGTGAAGATCCTCTGGCTGGCCACCGCACCGGCGGACTATGTGGAAGGAAAAGAGCACAAAACAAAATCTGAGAGACAGATTACACCAACAGGCAGCAGGGCTCTACTCTGCCCAGTTAGGAATCACGACGCGAGGGCAAGAACGAGACAATCATAGTCCCGATGCGCAGCTTTCAGCTCAAAGCCCGCACAGCAGCAAATGCTCGCGCGCAGTGAAGGCGGAGTTTATGCGCATGCTTACCACACATAACTTCCCTGCTTCCTCTCTCTCACGCTCTTTGCTTCTCCGCGTGGCATCGCATCTATTTTACACTTTGAGTCGTGATTGCACTCACTCATCGCTTTTGTGTGATTGCGTTCCTTTTGATGAATAACGATTTATTGAACGTTAGGGTCTGGGACCATTTGGGCAGGAGCACCTATTTTGGGCACTTGCTGCTAGAACTCAGTCAATTTCAAATCGATTGACTTGAATTTTTGTTCATGGCTAGATACTGTGCCTAGCTGACCGTGTCTCAAAAATCAAGTCAATCGGTTGAAAATTGACTGAGTTATAGCAGCAAGTGCCCAAAATAGGTGCTCCTGCCCAAATGGTCCCAGACCCTACCTATTTTGGGTGCTTGCTGCTATAACTCAGTCAATTTCAAACCGATTCACTTGAACTTTTGAACATGGCTAGATCCTGTGCGTATCTGATCTTTTCTCAAAAATGAAGTCAATGTCAATCGGTTCAAAATTGACTGAGTTATAGCATCAGGTGCTCCTGCCCAAATGGTCCCAGACCCTAGTCCGACCATGAGTCCGACAAAATATGATATAAAAAGCTGTATTTTAATTAGGGTAAATCGCCAATTGTTGCACGGCTAAAAATTCGCCAATTATTGCACACCCCTTAAGAAAAGCAAGGAGTAAGCAACAATAGGCGAGTTTTTAGCCGTGTTACAATTGGCAAATTACCCTACTAGGGTGCAAATAAAATTGAATTATATTTGAATTACATTGAACTCATACTGTATTTGAATTGTATGGAATAACCACAGAATTAGGATTGAATTCGTGTGAGAATTTTATTCAAATCAGACAGGTATTGGATTTAGACTGGATTGGACTTAAACCGGAACAAGGACAAAATACCAATGGTCTTATCCCAAAACTGAGGACCAAGGAGTGACATTAAGGTGAAGATATGACGAAGCTACAGCTCAAATTTTCAAGAGCACAAATCTGAAGAACCAAACGTCGGATTGCACTGAAAAGTTGATTGATTAGTTACCCGCTAGTGCTGACCAATCGATCAACTTTTCAGAGCAATACGACACTTGGTTCTTCAGATTCGTGCTTTTGAAAGTTTGAGATGTGGCTTCGTCATATCTTCACCTTACCATTATTAGCAACGTCACTTCCACAAATTTTCTTGTTTTCTATAAAACTAAGCGGTTGTTACAAGCTGTTCCCACTTAATGACTTTATTATGGAATAATTGAAGCCGTACAATGCGCCTGTTCACTTTAATACTTGTAATGCATCTCGAATGTACTGCAAGCATTAATACACGCCAAAACAATTCGTCACTGAATTGAGTGATATCTCATAAGTGCGTAGCTCACTGACCAGAGAAAAGTGACACATGCATAAAATCAGCTCGTGCGTTCACACAACAGATTACCTGCACGGGACGCGTTCAAAATGAACAGCCTTTCTCGAAAATAAATATTTGATGGGTTTATTGTATTTTTTACGAATAATCAGACTTTGGCGACGAAATTGACCTCGCCCTAATATGGTACTAACCTAACATTTATGACACATTTTCGCCTTCTTTCCCTGATTCTGGCGAAACCAGTTGATTTGTTATGAAAACATAAACAGCTGGTAGCCGAGAACAATAAGGATGAACGTAAACATCGGTGAACCAGCTGATTTTGTTGTGTAAACATGACCAGCTGGTGGACCGAGAACAAAAGACGTTAATAGTAAACATTGAGACGGCCGGCGAAAACTGTCACATTATCGGGCGAGTTGCAAAAACCCTGCGACTGAGATTGGCAGCGAAATCGAAATATTAGTACGACGAAATTTATCGCATCAAAGTCTAAGTCGAAAAAAAGAATCGCAATAAAAGCGGCCATCATTGTGACCCCATCTTGTTTTCGGAAAATGCGTTCTACTTCGAAAACAAATGGGTTTAGAAGCTATTCGCCATACAATATTTTTTGTTGGGTCTATAAATTGTGCACCTGAGTAGGAATCACTCAACAAAGTATTGAGTGATCTAAGCGTGTAGTATCAAGAAAAAATTTTGTATTAACAGACTACTTATTTAACCCAAGTTGTCAACGCATACTATTAGGGGCTGTTCATAAGCCACGTAGACCAAAATTTGGTCATCTCAGACCTCCCTCCCCCCTCGTAGACTTTTGTCCATACAAAAGTTTTGGAAATTGTATGGAGCGTAGACTTTGGCCAGACCCCTTCTCCCCAAAAAGTCTACGTGGTTTATGAACGGTCCCTTATGGAAATAATTAGAAGCTTCAGTTATGGCCAGTCAGCTGTTTTGGCCATAGTGCTTTATTCAGCCTGTTGCGATCCAAATCGGAATTAATTTTGTTTTTCACGAGTAGATCCTAATATAAAATGATGATTACAGATGTGAAAATCATAGATTTTGATTAAAAAATGATAGAAAAAAATATTTTTTCTTAAAAAATCAGCTCTTATATATCTATTATGGCCAGGGTACTTCTATTTTGGCCACTCCCATAAGAAATACACGTGATTGGCCAAAATAGAAATCAAAGTTGAGAATATGGCCAAAACTGATGCCGTACTTCTATTTTGGCCAGTCCCACTTTTAATACAAAAATCAAGTATTAGCATGATTTCTGCATTTTTCCTTCAAAATATAGATAGAAACCTGTCATTTGTCACATTGGTTGTTTCCGTAGACTTATTGGCTGTTTTTATAAAAAAAAATAATTCCCTTAGACTGGCCAAAACCGGTGCTCGCACCCTACATGAAAGAAACTCTCAAAAATCTAGGTGGCAATATGACAAACTTTTTCTTAATCATAATTTTGACCAATCAAATAACATTGTGCAGAACGATCATGATCACCAATTCCTTACGCCGTACGTCTACATACACTCACAAGAATTCCATGCAGTCAGAGCGAGAATCGATCACGTTCACCACCGCACCACCAAAAAGGAAACCGGAGAGAGCAAACCATGTCGACTCGACAGGCCTCCACCATCAAAGGCAAACACCTTTGCTTTCTTCTGGCAAACCAAAGAAACGAATGACGCACCTTCTGTTTTCCTTCCGATCATGTCCGCACGCCTTGCCAGCAGCACAGTTGGTACCAGCGGGGCAGCGCGGACGTCAACCACGAATAGATGAGCCGTAGTCCACATGAATTTGACATGTTTGGGAAATTGACACTTTTGGGCACTCTGACAGATCTGGGATGTGCACGACATTAGAGAATTAGTCATTACCATAAGTTATTACTTAAGTAAAACGTGTAAAACTAGCAAAGGGTTCTCAAAATTTTAGCGTGCAATCGTTCGAAATTACACGACAACGCGGAGATAGCAAATAAATCAGTAAGAAATTGTGTAATGCATCAATTTACAGCACAAACAATTTTGGACGTGTTTTTGTTGTGAGCTACGGTGATTTTGGCTTTTGCTGGCCCCCTGGTTGGTACCGATCAGCCGACCGACCGACCCGAGACGATGCGATGGGTGGATGGCATAAAAAGTATAAACAGAGAGCATAATATCCTCCCAACCCAAGTCCCAAGATCATTGCGTTGCTTGCTGCCGGGCCGTAGAGCAGAGGAACAGAACGGAACCACACCACACACCATGCCACGTTCGGCACGTGTGTTTATTTATTTTGAGCGCCGATGTGTTGGTGAGAGTAGTGCGAGAGAGTCTCTCGCACGGAAGTGGCCGAAGCCACTTCGTACGATTTTCGGTTCCCTAATGAGTCACTGGCGTGGATGGATTGCATTTGCATTGCACCCGAAAACCGAATCCAAGCAAGAGAGCAGCAGACCACCGCACATGCCGGCAGCAGCAGCGCAAGGGTTTTGTGTGTTTTTCTTTTGTGCGGAGTTTCGTGACTGCTGCCGCTGCTGCTGCTACTTTTTACCGAGAATATGAACATTACTGAAAACAAACAAATTTTGTGCTACGGATTATTGTACCCCAAATAGGCATGGAAACAAAACAAAATGGGAAATCACCCCCTAATTTCAAGAAGAAATTGAATTTAATGGATAATATAGGGTTTATGTGGCATTAGTAATCGTACGCTCCCAAATTATTCTTATTTTAAAACAAGCGATTACGACACCTGCAAAACGGTGAGTTGATAAGGAGAGCGTTCGACATAGCTCTGGTCCTTGCAAGTTCCTACCTCATGCTTCCACGGGTCAAGCGATTACAATGACCGCCAGCTAAAAGTTGTGTGCTTAGCTGGTAGTGCAGCCTGGGCACTGGTGTCCTTCTGTCTTCAGCTAGATTGAGGAGGTACGTCTCGAGCGTCTGTTCACCAAGGAGGTGCGGCTCAAACAGCGTCTGTTCTGGCATCCAGCGACTGAGTATGAAATGCTCCTCCACCGGAAGCAGCCCCACCACGGTGGATAGGGGACCTTAGGCCAACAACCTACTGTTTCTGAAACCCAAAAAAAAACCGTTACTGAAACCGAAAATGAAAGATTTTGACACTGATTGATTCCGATTTTTTTTTGTTCTAACAAAATATGCAAAAATAAGAATAAAAAAAAGCGTTTCAACCTCTTGGTCTTGTTTTAAGAAAGATGAAAAAGGAAGTTCTAAAGTCTACTCCCGTTGGTTTAAACGACATCTCATGCAATTCAACGGGGTTCATTTTTAATTTGAACTTCTAGCAACTTTGTTGGCATCGGAAAAACACACTGCTGGCAACTTTATTTGGTGTTATTTTATTTTGCGTTCCGTTTAACCCCGTTCCATTATCAGATTGACGTTTGAACCATTTTTAGTTTGAATAATGTGCAGATTAGCGGGGGTCAAATTAAATAGTGTTGATTATATGCGATCAAACCAACGGGGGTAGACGGTATGCCTAATCCAAGGCTTGAGGAGCGGACCTGGTGTGATGGTTAAAGTACGTGACTACCACGCCGAGGACCTGGGATCGAATCCCACTCCCGACAAACTCACAAATGGTGAGTTCTTCCTTCGGAAGTGAAGTAAAGGGTGGGTTCCGAGATGAACTAGCCTAGGGCTAAAAATCTCGTTAGTACAGATAAAAAAACCAAGGCTTAATCTTAGTGTATGTTAACCTTAGTACCCTAACCAGGGATACAGTGACCGGCACAAAAAAGATCCTCCATAGAGTGGTTACAGTTTCTAATGAAAACTACATGCAAAAATGATAAAATATACCTTTCGATTAATGCACTTCATCCATTTTGATCCCAGACCCTACGGCTTTCCGTAATACCACCTTTTTAGGGACAAAAAAGATGTAATTTTTTTGAATTTTGAAATTATTCAAATTGAAATTACAATTTGACTAGCTCAACCCGCATAAAAAAATATAGTTTGTCTTAAACTCCAAATAGTATAACTCTTCTAACTGTTGAGGTTACATTCTACCAAACTGTTGCAATTCAATCGAACAATATGGATCCAAGCTATTTGTAACATTAAAAACCTAAAGCAAATTGTAACAATATATAATAACGTTGCATATTGTGAGACTGAAAACTTGGGGTGGTCTGTTGAAATATACCGTCACCACAGACAAACAGACGTATCACTTGGAACAAAATGCAATAAAAATCATCGTCACGCAAGCATAATCGCCCAATGCTAATTACGCTGTGGTACACGAAAAGAAATTTAATTATTTAATATATAAGGTGTAACGGGACTAGGAACGGCAAAATCTCGGATGCAATACTACCTCCGCTTAAGCGCCAGGCAAGTGTTAAATTGCCGCGAAGGAGCGAGTTGTCTCAACAAAGAATCCCGACCCGGCTGCGAGACCTCAGGGCGAGTCCTTAATCGCGACCGTTGACCCACGACCGAAACCTCCACACACGACCTCCAACGAATAAAAACAAGCTATCAAGAACGAATTCAATGTACAGGGTGGGCAGGTTTCCTTTGTAGGTTTTCCTACCCAGAGCCTATTCTAAACGTCCCGAAAACCGAATCTGAAACTTACCAACACTCCTTCATCTATTCGTACTAACTACCAAAATTGCCAAATTCTTAAGATCTTATTTATTCAAAATTCAGTTCAAAATGCGATCGACTTTCATCTCCCTTCTCACGGTATAATAATCAGCTTACAATCTACGGGTTAGTATTTACAATTTTTATAGTGCTTACTTGTTCTCATTCTCTTTTCGACTTCCTTTGTCCTGACCCATCCACTTCCAGATCCTACGATGCCTTTCAGGAGACGCAACAAATCTTTCCGCTGATTCGATTCACTTTGCCGGAATCCCTTTTTAATCGGGTGGTTGCTCGTGCCGCAATTTGAAAATCTAATGTTCGGTCGGCCCTCTATGGGCAACTAGCGGCAACCGAGCGAAACATGAACGTCATGTGCTGGACGTCACGTCAACTTCGTAGCGGTACACAGCGTAACGTGGTTGGTTCTCACCTGCTTATGTTGGCCGTGGTGAATACGAGTCTTGGCTAACTGTCACCTGCTACTTCGACGATGCTGATTATGCTGCACTGGCATCGGTCTCATCGGCCCAGCAACCGTCGACGAACATTGTGGCTGTCCGTGACTTTGGACCAATTTGTCTCGCCCTAGGGGTGGACCTTCACTTGAAGGAAATCCTTCAAGCAAGAAATTCCGGCATTAGAATCGAATTTAATTTCACTTTCGGCAATGCAATAGTTACCTGATAGCACAATAGCGGAAAGGCACAGTAGTTTTTTATAGAATGGTTCCCGCTCGTAACACGTTTTCCTAGCGAATCTTAAAATGGGAATTAGCATACATTCTAACTATCCTGGCAATTAATCACTCTTACTTTTGCGAAAACAGTTATACACTCGTCACTTTCGAATAGCTTCTATACAATTTGTTTGATTTCCTAGGCACTTTTATAATTTCCAACTTTTTGCTTATCGCAGTAGGGGGGTCTGAACTGCTTGACGACTTAGACTTGAGAGAATGGCTGTTTCAGATTATCAGGCCTATGCCCTGTTCCGACGATACCCGAGCTCGTAAATGTTCGTCATTTGTCGGGTACTTCCTTTTAGAACGCAAGTTTCCAGCTTTGACCAGGACTCTACTGTGATTTTGCAACTTATGGGATCAGAGACCAGGAACGCGAGTAAGCTTACACGGAGAACATATTACATTTATTTTATGGCCGATTTGTAATATAAGATTACATTGAAATTCTGTAACCTCGTTACACTTCCCCCTACCAACCAAAAAAAATAAATGAGGAGACTGAATTTATTTTTTTGAATTAAAAAAAAAAACTAGTCATTTGCTGTTTAAAATACTTTGTTCTATAATAGCTCTATGTGTTGCTGCATATATACATGATTAAACTTCTAATTCATTAACTGTTTGCTTATACTTTAAGATATTTTTTTACGAAACTTCATATTTAACTGTACCGAAATTTCAACTATCTACCTTTTTTTTCTAATTATACTGAAGCCTATAAATGGGGAACCACAATTAAAAATCCTCTTGCGTGACTTCGCAACGCATTTTTCTGTGTACCGTCAAGAAATCTCTCGACCATTACCTTAACGAATCTCATAACCATCACTGGGACTATCCGGACACATCCGAACAATTGACTCAAAACTCATCTTTGTAGCTGGAACTATCACAGTTCCAAATGACATCAACCTACGGTATCCCCATTTCAACGGCCTCTACTGTATTCCGACTAATCGACCCGTCGAAATAATCGACGAAACGTTTGACATTTCTTACTGTCAGCTAAATGTGTGGTGAAATGAAAAAGGAAAACAAAAGTGAATGGAAGCAGAAATCTGAACTGGAAAAAAAACTATTGCAACTAAATTTTGTGGAAAAACTTTGTGAAATCAAGAAACTGGTCTTGGAGGAATGGATGATCTATGGATGAACGATGGATGTGGTTGCCTGGAAACTTATATTGGAGATTTATGTAAACAAGTAAGTAACTACTCGACTGCACTGCACTCGACACGCTGAAATCGTCCTCTGTGCATCGGATCAAAACAATTCGCCCACGCACTGAACAACCTCGACCAGTGAGTCTGACATAATATTAATGCAGTGATCTTACGTTATGTGGTGATTTTCAATGTATATTTACAGTAGTGAATTATGTTTTTCTATTTACATTGTTTACTCTTAGTGACTGTGGTAAACGTCACAGTGTTTTTACTCAGTTGTTTAGGTACATAGCTGTAGTATTGTGAACTAAGGACTCGTTCGAAGTGTTTTGATGTTGTGTTAACTTTGTCCAAGGATATGCAAAGGAAGAATCAAGGTTCGAACGACAGCCTGGTCATTGTCTGGCCCTACAGACTCGCACCGACTTCCAGCGTACTCTCCCTTCTCTGTTCACCTCGGTGAACTCCGGGCTTGGGTGGTTAAGCTGGCTGTTCGTTCTAGGGCAACCGATTATTCCTATGCATATTCCATTACATAGCTCTACCAAATCCTCTAGAACTAAACGCTATTCTTCCGTTTTAGGTTGCAAGCAGTCCTAGAGGTGGTCCATCGAGCCGCGAAGAGGAGATCGCTTGTAAGGACAACGTTATTGAAGCCAATCCCTCTCGCCGAACTCGGAGTTGCCAAACCGTAAGTTTGTGTTTTCTTGGGGTTAACCGTTGTAACTGTGCTCTTATTTGCAACAGACATAGCTTTAACAAAATGATGAAATTGATTACTTTTTCTGAAGATGCGTAGCATGGTAGACGCCTAATCTGTTTCCTTGGAGATCTACCAAGTCGTAACATGCTGTACCTATTTTTCCTACCACTTTTGCCATCGAAAATGGATCAGCCAGTTTCGCAGAGAATTGCTTGCTTTTATTTGATTGATGAAAGTTCTTTTTCAAGACAATCTCCCCTATTTCGAACGACGGGAGTGTCTTGTTCGATCGTAAGTTATAATGTTTAGCATATCGTTCATATGCTTTCTTTAAATTTGCTTTAACGATCTCAAAGATCGCGCGCAAATTCTCGGTCATTAGCGAAGGTTCATATATGACATCAGTCCCTGCCTCCCTTATATGCTTATATTCAGCTCCTGAGCTTATATAGTTACGCCCATAGTTAATGAAGTAGGGTGTAAATAGCGTTGATTCATGGACAGCTGTCCTAATCGCTAACGCTACCTTATGTATATCTCTGTCCCAATCTTTATGATCGTCCTTTAAATATGAACGAATTGCCGCTCCTATTACCCGGTTAACCCTTTCTGTTGGGTTGTTTTCAGGGTGATAGTTTGCATTTCTCCAATGCGTAACGTGATACTTATTTAGGAACTTTTCAAATTCTTTTGATTTGAACTGTACCCCATTATCGGAAATTACTATTTCTGGTACGCCGAACAGAAGGAATACCATGTTCTCCAGAAATGCAATCAAGGGCGTTGTTTTAGCATCCCTGAGCGGTTGTATCATAACAAACTTTGAGAATAAGTCCGTAACTACTAAAAGGACAGAGTTTCCCGCCTTGGACCTTGGAAACGGTCCGACAAAGTCAACGGATATCGTTTGCCATGGCATCGAGGCCAGTTTTTGTTTACCCATTAATGGTTTTGGGTTGGCATTAGGATATTTGGTTGTTTTACATGTTTCACAACCCTGGCAGTATTTTCGAACATCGTTCTCCATTGATGGCCAATAGAACTGTTCTTGAAGTTTTTTGTACGTCTTATTCCGCCCAAAGTGCATTGCATCGTGGGTGTCTTGGACTATTTTGAATCTCTGGTGCACGGGCGGCACAAATTTCCACTGAAATCTAGGGTCAATCAATTTAGATGGAACCAGCTTATAAATTTTGTCCTGGTTTACCCGGAAATCTTTGTATTTTGCTTTGTTTGACAAAATGTTTTGCTTTAATATTTCATATTCGGGGTCTGTTACAGTAACATTGTCCACTGCTCTGGATAGCGCATCCGCGGTGACATTCAAAGCGCCCTTTCGGTACACCAGTTCGAAGTCGTACTGCTGCAATTTTAATGCCCATCTTATCAGTTTAGCTGATCCACCCTCGGCACTAATTTGGCGAAGCCAGATCAGACTTTGAGCATCTGTCACTACGGTAAATCTGGACCCTTCAACGTAGTGCCTGAACTTTTGAATGGCCAATATCACCCCCAGGCACTCTTTCTCAGTCGGAGCATATTTCCGCTGAGTCGCAGAGAGTTTTTTTGAGAAAAATGCCAGGGGTCTCCTAACTCCTTCTTGGATTTGAATTAGAACCGCTCCAACTGCTACGTTTGACGCGTCTGATTCAATTATAAAGGGACGATTGAAATCAGGGTTTGCTAGTACGTTTGGAGATACTAGTTCCGATTTTATTTTCAAAAAAGCTTCATCTGCGTCCTTAGTCCAGACAATCTTTCCTTTTGATTTCCTCAAAAGATCCGTAATAGGGGCTGTTAGATCACTAAAGTGATCGATAAATTGTTTATAAAAGCTAACCATGCCCACGAATCTCCTGACGTCTTTAGGAGTTCTGGGGACGGGGTATTCTAATATAGGTTGCACTTTCGAGCTGTCTATTGCTAGTCCAAGCTCGGATAACGTGTACCCTAAGTAGCTAATCTTCTTCTGGCAGAACTTGGATTTTTCTAGACTTATAGTGAGGTTTGCTCTGCGCAGCCTTTCTGCTACTATGCGCAAAAGGCGGAAATGTTCTTTTATATCATTAGAAGTGATAATAATATCATCTAGATATACATAGACGTAAGGCTCCAAATCGAACCCGAGCACTTTGTTCATCAGTTTTGTCTGTGTAATTGGGGCGCCTTTGAGCCCGAAAGGCATAACTTTGAAACGAAACAGTTGCTTCCCCGCCCTGAAAGAGGTATAGTCTCTGCTAGATTCCTCCAACGGGATTTGCCAATAGGCCTTTGAGAGATCGATTACGGTGAAATATTTCGACTTCTCAATTCGACCCAGGATTCCAAGCATATCCGGAAAGGGGTATGCTTCATTTTTAGTGATTTCGTTAATTCTGCGGCAATCTAAGCAAATTCGCCATTCCCCTGACGATTTCTTAACTGGCAATAGTGGGTTACACCATTCTGCAGTCGACTCCTCTATAATGTCTAGCTCCAACATTCTTGCTACTTCCCTATCAACCTCCTTTTGAATATGAGGCGAGCATCGATACTGAGGGGGCTTTTTAGGTTGAGCCCCATCAATCAACTCGATTTTGTGGGAGCATAGATGGGTTCTTCCCAATTGACCATCATTGGTATTTTTGAATAGTTCAATTATTTGACTTAGCTCATCCCTTTCACGTTTTGTTAGCGTATGCTCTGTTCGAATATCAGCTATATTTTTGTTTTCCTCTTTCTCCACAAACGGAAGATCTAATGAACTATCCTCAATCGATTCCTCTTCTATCATTGATGGTCCGTTCGGCTCTACCGTAAATACAATTAGTTCCTCAGGTTCTGCAAAAAATGATTCAATCATGTTCACCCCCTGGTCGGTTATACTTCCAATAGGTCGTATTCCGGTTTCATTTACCACTGCTGGGGCAATTCCAAAAGCATTCCAGAAATCTATTCCTAGAATAAGGGTTTTTGAAATTTCTGGAATCAAGAGCGTTGGAATGACCTTAGTGCTTCCCTGGAATGTAAAGGGGATCTGAATAACACCTTCACAATTAAGGGGTGTCTCATCTGCGGTCTTAACAATCAAATTTATCGGTTGAATTTTGAGCCGGTGTTTTTCTACGATTTGTTTAGAACTAAGGATGCTCACACTGGCGCCTGAGTCCAGTAGTGCTGTTATCAGAGTGCCTAGAACTTCGACCTTAATGTAGGGACATCGATTGGGTTTTGTACTTATTTGGAATGCTGTGGCGTATTTTGAATACGACAGCCCCAAATCTTGAGTTTCTATTCTTGAAGACACCTCATCTGGGGAGTTTTTTAAAACTTCAGAAGGATCACTCCCTACGATCGATCTGGACTCTCGTTTTCCTGGGTTTGAGCTGGGAAACGATGACTATTTGGACAATTTGCAGTTACAAAATTCATTTGTCCGCATAGGTGGCAAAAAACTTGCTTTTGCTTGTCACAGTTCCGCCAAAAATGGCCATACTGTCGACAATTCCAACATAAAATGTTGATCTGGTCGTCTTTTGGTACTTTCGGAATAGCGCCTGTAGACTCTCTTGGCCTTTCTTCTACTTTCCTACGCCGTATGGCTTGACCTATCGCGTTCAGTTCTTCCTCCTCTTGTTCGTCATATTGACCATCTAATCCCTGTTCTGTGTCTTCAAGGCTATTGATTTGGTGAGGCCTGCTCTTTGGATAGCTATTGTAGCTTCGGTACATCGATTTGTCCAGCTGATGGCAAATGGTGACCAGTTCGTCAATTCTTTCAATCCTATAAAGCGTCAGAAACGGTTTATAGCTGTCCTTCATGTTCTCAGTTACGATATCTAGTTTTCGCTCTTCTGACATAGGTTTGGTCAGTTGCTGAGCAAGTTTTTCAATGGCCGAAACAAATGCAACGAAGGTTTCATGCGGTAGTTGCCTTCGGTCCAAAATTTGACGCTCAACGACTTTATCTTTATTCGGTTGCTCGAATCGCAACCTTAGTTTGTGCTTGAAGCTGGCCCAAGTAGCAAATTTATTGCAGAAGGTGAAGTACCATTCTTCCGCTTCTGACCCTTCCTTAAAAAAGAAATTGGCCTGACTCAACAGCTCGGCCTCTGTAACTCGGTTATTTAAGGCCAGTATTTCCACTCTATTTAAAAATTGAGTGACTGTAGGTCCTCGGGCATCACCGCTAAAGTTAATACGCCATTTACTAATAGGAACCTGCCAACGATTGCGTGAATCGAAACTCGGTCTGTTGTGCTGCACTGGTTCAAAATCACCGGCAAGCGAAACATGTGATGCTACTGAATTTGGATGGTGGTCATTCCGTACTAGCCCTCTATGGGGTCGTAACGGTGCATTGGGCGGCGGTGGTGGAGGAGACAATGGGTGTGGCGGTGGTGTAGCGGGGGGTGGTGGAGGAAAATTTGGAGTTGATGACCTCTGGTTGTTTACCATTGGTGTCAGTTTTTCCATCAATGCAGCCATTTGCTCCGATAAAGCCTGCTGTATATATTGATTAACCTCGTTACAAAGGATTGATTGATATTTTCCATTAGTTACACCGTAATTGATTTCATAACATCAATTAATTATGTTTATTGGGAAACATATTGAAAGATATAAAATTTTCTTATACCCTGTATAAGTTTTGTGTTATGGTGAAAAAGTATAAGTTTTAACTAATACATTATATAAGATCGTGCTTTGAAAATTTACTCCAATACAAACAAACGTTGTCACCGTAAATTCCATGGAGGAAGCCATTGTTATCATCGCTTTGCTTCGGCATGGACTGGAAAGTCTGCTTTCTCCTGTTTCTTTTAAAACCTTGTTTAAAACTCAAGGAAAACTCATCGAATGGCAGAGCAAATTTCGCAAAAAGGAAACGCTTAAAGATCACGGTAGGTATTTATACATACATTTTCTTTATTTCTATACGCTAACACAACTTTTCTCTTGAACAGGAAAATGATCCAAAGAAAGTTCCCTACCATCGCAATCGAGATTGCAATACATACTCGTTCCGGCGCATTCGAGTTCCTTGGTTTGGGAAATAAAGGTCCACTGGCATCTAGAGAAAGATCGTCATCGTAGTTGCGTTCTCGAGAGCAGCCCAGCCTTGAGCTGATCGTGAATGTATGCCGGAGGGCTGAAAGGGATCACCAACTGCGTCGCTCTGGGATCCGGTGAAAGTGCGGCTGCTGTGGAAGTAAGCGCAGTGGAATGCTACGAGGGAAGATTCCTTCAGCACGGAGCAGCTTTGGGAGGGGCGTAGAATCGATTCATGTTCGTTTGTTAAGTTAACGTTGTAATGGCGATTTAAATTATAGAATAAAGTTTTTTCGACTGTTCCAAAATCTTAATCTTCTTTCGTTTCTTTTCACCATAAATTGAAATTGTTAATAACCAAAATATACGGCAATAAAATTCATTAGGTTCGACGCATACGTACTATAACACTTCTAATACAAGTTATTAAAAATTCTAAATAACACTCGTAAGCTAAAGTTATAGATTTTATTAGTTGTATGTTATGCTTCATATTACACTTCCAGATGAGATTTATGAGGAAAACGAAATGGCAAAAAAGTATAACATTTTCTTATACATTCAATATGGATTTTTTTTCGTGTACGCAAATCCATTGAGTAGATGGCGGTAGTAAGCAAACATCAAACAGGAGCAAAATCGATGCGAGCGCCATGAGCGAGCGATTTGCCTACGGAATATTTGAATAATCCGTTAAAATGGCAAACGATGGGAAGCGAGTAAAGTAAACCGTCTGCTTGTCTGTGCCGTCACATTCTGCCAAACGGTTTGCTTATATATTTCGGCTTCAACTATACACACGCATATCTTCTAAAAATGCAGTGGCATACGTGGGACCGTGCATAACTTGCGAACGGATAGTCCGATTCGGGTCGTCTTAGTTGTATTCAGTTAGTTTCCACCCAAGGAAGGTTTATGAGGCGAACATGGAAAAATGAGAGTTTTTGGAAATCGGGTGTTTCTGAACGGGGACTTGGACTTGGCCAGGGACTTGGAACGCCAAAAAACGCAGTAGGCAAGACAAAGTTTGCCGGGTACAGCTAGTTTCACTATAAATTAATATTATCTAACTGTTTGACATACAGTTGTACACATTAGTATTACCTTGCTTTCAGAAAACCCGATCGGGTTGAGTCCACAAAATCAAGTGTCATTTTGTGTTTTAATTTTGGGTGTTTTTTTTTCCTAAAAAGTCCGGATGCGGACCCCACTTGTCAACAGGATAACGTTTGTGGCCGCATTTATACCCAACCGATGGCTGCTCCCGCATGGCCTCCTAGTCATGGAAGTAATGCAAATAATAGAAGCGCTGCGGAAAATGCCGTAATCTGACGAGCCAGAGGATGATGTTCCATGGTCAAGAGCGGCTCGAATTTTGAAGATGCTGTGCAGTGGAAAGCCGGTACACACACGGGCTTATTATGGAAAGTCTCACAGAATTCAAGGCTTCAGAAGTTCCAGTACAACGCAAGGACAACGTTAAGTTCAGCAAGTACTTTTTGAGACGTCAGTGTTGGGAGCAAAGTTGGGAGTTAGCAGGTCGCCGTTTTTATACCAATAAATCGCTGCTTTTCTCTACTAGGTGGTACACGGTCCGTGCCAAATGTTAACTCGACCTCGTACTCCATGCAACAAATCGATCGTTGATGAGCTGGTCAAGGAGGACATCGACGAGAACAGCGACCTAGCGCAGGACTATGATGCGGCATTTGATTCCGGTGCTGCTGACGCTCCGTAATGGGAACAACCCCTAATGAGACAGAGTGTAGTAATAACTTTGGAGAATGTGAACTATGAGATGTAATTGGTCCTAGTGAGAGTTCATTTGCATATATACTTCGAATGAGTGTAATCAGTTTCGTACCTTTCAATTCCACCCTATGTTTCTTATCCTTTGACAAAGGATAAGCAACATAGGGCGGAATTAAAAGGTACGAGACTGATTACACTCATTCGAAGAGGGTACCGTCTACCCCCGTTGGTTTGAACGACAGCTCAAGCAAACCAACGGGTTTGATTTTATAATTTGCACTTCTAGTAACCCTGTGAGCATCTTAAAACACACTGATGGTAACTTTTTTGCTGTTTTGTTTTGAATCTGCGTTCCGTTTCACCCCGTTCCATGAGCAGAATGACGTTTGAACCATTTTTGGTTTAAACGATGTGCAGATTAGAGGGGGTCAAATTAAAAAGTGTTCAGATTAGATGAGGTCAAACCAACGGGGGTAGACGGTATTCTGCTTAGAGGGATCGTCGGTACAAGATCATATATAATTAAATGATTTTTCAACGCTTACATGTTGGTTGCTTTTTCATAACCCATTGAATTTACTACTGGACTGCGTAGTCAACTTAAATGCGAAAATTTTAATAAAGAGCAGGCTTGAATCAAATTAAGTTGGTGCCTTCAGTGCACACCGGAATGACTTAATTCAATCACGCAGTCTTAATGACGTTTTCGTACTTTTGTAGTTCTGCGATTGTCCAGCAGTGAATTCAATCCTCAATATTTATTTTATTCTCCCCTACAATAGTACAAGTGTATCAGAACCGTAACACGTATTCTTATTTCAATTGTTTGGGACTGTAAAGCAATAGTTATACATACATTGCAAATTTTATTTCGATTTTATGGTTCAACTGTTCTCGAACAGTTTGCATAACAGTGAACTAAACAAAATGGATAGTATATTGACATTCTGACAAACTGTAAGCGAAGAAAGTTGTTCGAGAAAATTAGCATTTTTTTATTGTAACATAACTTAACCGCCTATCCCACATATTGTAATTTGCTCAAAAACCATCTGACAAAACTGTTGAAACAGTTCATGGTACTGTTAGTTTATTGGTACTTTGGGTGTTATATGATACTGTTGAGCAATTGTAGTCAATAGTTGGGAACAGTCTAGCAAACAGTACTAGTATAGTTCGGGGTTATGCGGAAAATCATAATGTCTTATTTGTTTTTGAAAAAAAAAAATGAATAAAGTTGAAGTTGGCAGTTTTGACAAACATTTTTGGATCATGTGATATTTAATATTCATCTTTAGAATTTGTATACGATTTATACAATATATATACACTGAAAAATATTTTAACCCAGGGAATAAGTTTAAAAAACTCAAATTTGGCTAAACAGCTTTGAGTTTTTTCTCAGCATTGGGTTGTTTTCCCCCTCGCCCCACACGAATGTTGTCAAAAACGAAGAGAGAAGCACCGACACATGCGTGCTGCTCCGTGGAAGAAGCCAAATTTGGGTTATCTTCACTAAACCCAAATTTGCGTCAAATAAAGCCTCCGCTGGGTGAAAATTTTTGCCGCGATCAAATGAGAACTACTTAGCACAGAGAACAGACATCCAAGCCTATAGAAAAAATTCTCAAAAGCTGTGTAAGGATTAAATTGTTTTAGCGTTGACAACACTAACGTCACCTATGCGGCAAGTTGCTACAGTCAGTGGTGAGTACGCATATCTAGATAAGATTTATATTCACCACCAACAACAGTGTGGGAACTTTGCGATAGCAGCGCCACCACGATGTTGCCACTTGTGTTGCCATTTCAAATGACCATTAAATTCCTTACACAGCTTTGGAACTGGACTTGGACGTCTGTTCTCTGTGCTTAAAATGACTTTTTTCGATATTTGTATAGGAAAATAGGAAAAAAATCAAAAATATAAAAAAACCCAAGATAAAATATTTCAAACCGCACAGATTCTGAAACTAAAGGTCCAAACCTACGATCCTAGGGAATAACATTTGAGATACATTCGAATTGGGTTTTTAAATTTTGGAAAATGTATTGATTTTTTGATTTTAAACAAAATAGCACCTTTTTCTGAGCCACTATGATTTTTTTTTCAGATTTTTTAAACTTTATTTTGGTACCAAAAATCAATTTCAAAGAGATTTTTTGAAATCACCTTTTGACAGCTGAGCAACTGCTTGACAGCTCCGCCCAGTACAAAATGCGACGAGGGGTTATTCGACAAATCGCTTCCATACAAACTTCAAGCTAATTTTTAAATAGGTTCCCGGGCACCGAAATTCATGAAAATTTGGATTTCGGCTCAGTTTGGCATGCAGATTCAGAATATGGAATTATCTCAACACCGCTAAAGAAGCCAATTTCATAATACTTCCCTTTGGACATAGCGTGTGCTACTACTTTGCATTGTTATCATTCCCCACTCGGGAAGCACTCTCTTTGCACCTCATACGAGCCACAGAGCACCAGGTCGCACGTCGCATCGTCCGTCCGTCGCGTCATCGTCATCGTTCGTTCGCTCACTCGCTCGGGTGGAGTAAATTACACAAAACTCCGTCTGCGTGCGTTGCATGCACGGTCGGTCGGTCCTGGGCTGCGCCCGGGTGATGTGGACGAGAGCGGGCGAACGGGCGGCTGATATTAGTTCGGCTGCAGCGCCGACAACCGAACCAGTCAATCGCTAGACATCGCCGGGAGTGGAACCGTTTGTTGTGCTTGCTCTGCCTGTGTGCACTTTTGCGCAAGTTGATCTAGAGAAGTTTAGGGAGTCGAAATATTGTAGTTCCGTTTCCGGAGTTTTGTTGGGCCAGCTGCCTGCCTTTTCCAGTTCGGTTGGTTAGTGTGTCACCGTCGTTGTTGTCGCCGTGGCCCCTTGTTTAGTTGAGGGTGGAAGAGTTGTGCCCGGTTCGTGCGTTCGATTTGCGGGTTGAGTGCTAAGGAATTTCGCATTTTTTTCGGTGTTTCGGAAAATTAAGGCGAAAGGAAGGGAGCCGATGATACGCGCGCGCTATTGTGTAATGTTCAACGGCGAGAAGGCGGTCGAAGAAGTGGCGCAAAAGTTTATTGTTGCGAGTCGCGAGGTAAATAACAGCTGAATTGAAAAAAAAATCGAATCGAATTTTGTGCGATATAAGTTACGAATGTTATCGAATCGGAACCGTATTCTGTAACAACAACGCGAGAACCACCTCCTCCTAAGCGTGGAGGACGGAAGAAAAGAAGGTCAGTGCCGGGGCATAGAAGCGACCGAATCAATAGTGTGCGGTACAGAATAGGATCGGGGTCGGAAGCAAACCTATAATAATAACGAAAAACAAGTGTGTTTTGCTCCAAAACAAAAAATCCGATACCGACGAATGTTTTCCAGTGTGCGGTGAGTGTGTTGAGCCCCTTCAGCCGGAGAAGAAAACGGGGACAGGATTTTTATTGCAAGCAATTTGTCTTGGGGCTCCGCGGAAGCAGAGAAGCAGAAGTAGCAGCAGCAGCAGTGGAAAATAACTTGGAGCCAACGTTCCGGAAGGAAAAGAAGGAAACCAGGAGTTTTATTCACTCCCACCTCGGCACACGATAGCAATGGGTAAGTTTTTGTGTGGTTGGTTGTTCATGTGAAACGGCGGATAGTTTTTATTTGCGGAGGAAAACTTGTGTGCTGTGTTGAGCGAGCGCAGCGTGGCCAGAAGTTTTGTGTCCTCTTTTTGTTGGGGGCTTCTTATCTGGCGATTGAGAAGTTCTGCCATAGATAACGTTGATGGGAAAACAAATTGACCGGAAAGGATGGGATGAATGCTTGGGAGAGGAAGCTATTGCTTACACAGTCCGGAACGGAGACAATATTGTAAGAATAGTATTTTTGAAGTCCGACGGATTCTTAAAATTTCATAATTTGCTGTGGAGTTGAGCGAGGTTATCTCAAAGGATTACTAAGCCTCCTTTCGACATTCCATCAGGAATTCTTCCATTTCCTTATTTTAAAAAACAAGCAGTCTGAATTCTTAAACATAAACTCAAGAGAAAATGAATCTGATTCTTTTTCTACTAAATAATCCCAACATTTTTCGAAAGACTTGCCAATTGCTATCCTATCAGTTTTACCATAAGATTTGTGAGAAATTAATTCAGCAATATCTCACTTTTTCCAATTTTTCATAGTTTGCTGGATTTTTTTACAGGAAAACATCTCTTCGAGAATACCTTCTGAAACCAGGAGTTATTTTTGAATGAAAATCTTTAAGTTTGAGTCCTCAAGTTCGCCATAGGAGGATCATCCGTAAAACAGGTTTTGTAATTCTAGATTTTTTTTGTCGAATTTTACTTTAATGACACTTTTGTGAAGATTTGCGGATTTTTAATAATATAAAAACTGCAGATACGTTCAGTAGGTGTGTACCAATTATAGCCATAGTTGTTCTCTATTTGGCAATAGTGTAAATTTAGAAAGTTTTCAATTTTATTATCTTAAACTAGCCACTATGGTCAAATTATTTCAAATAGCCACTATGGCCAAATAGGGAAACACTCTGGCTATAACTGGTACACTCGTACTATATAAATATAATACGTGGAGAGTTCGATTTTTTTAGATTCGATTTTTTAGAGATACGTATCCCAATGTTCTATAAATGATCAATTCAGAGATTTATCTTTATTCATTTGAAACTGTTTTCGATAGCGCCTCCAAGAATTTTCCAGGAGTTCTCCCAGATAAATTGACTGGCGTTCAAAAAAATAACAAAATTTATCTAGAAAAGTTTTCTTTCAATTGTGGGGTCTACTAACATCAAAGAAATTGTAGGATACTAAATTCTTGCAAATTCTTTTATGTCAAAGACAGCTACAATTATTCCTTCTAAGGTCTCTCTTCCTAAGTAAACCATTCCTAGCGGAACATCGGAGAACAACTTTAATGACACATTTGAAAGATTGTTGCATTTTTAAAGAAAGTTGTTTCTGAAAAGATCGCTAATAGAATTTCTGGATGAACTGCCGAAGAAGTCTGAAATAGAATCAGAGCCAAGCCCTCCTGACAACAGCATCCCTAGATTTTTTTTAAACTATAGCAAAAATGTTCGGCAAAGTTTCTAGGAAATAATAATTTCACAAATTCCTGAAAAAATGGGGTAAAAAACATCAATTTATTGAGCTGTTGTGCTATCGCCTGGGTTAATTTTTTGACCAAATCTTTTATAAACTTCCGAACTTTTCAAAGATCTTCTGAAAAAGTATATAAATATGCATTTGAAACAATTCTCAGAAGAATTTCTGCACACAATCCTTGAAAAGTATTTGGAATTTCTTCCGAGAGAACTTCAAAGAGTAATTCTGCAAGAATATTCGTAAGTCTGTGAATAAAACGGATTTTAAAAGAATTTGCGGAAAATTTCTATACGTTGCACTGTTTTAGAACTTCAAAATCTTAAGTTAGAGGATAGGTAGGATGGTTTTGTCAGTGACCGAGCCTTATCAGGATCGAACATTTTCCTTAATATCCCTTCAGATCCGTATCCTCGGTAACTTATGGCGCGATTGGATCCATCCAACTCTGGGATTAATCCAAATAATCCAGCTCAATTTATCTCCCCTCGTCGAGTAACAATTCAGTGCTGTTGGAAAGTGTGACTCATTCCATCGCTCATTACACGATGACTGTTTCCACTACTGACTGCTGGCTGGTTGTGCACTCTACTGTGAAATGAGAAAACTCTTGTACAGGGCGAAAATGCTTCCTAATATCTACTCCAATGGTGCAATGTGCCAAATGGTTTCTTTGCTTTGGTTACTACTTCTGTTGCTGCGATGCAATGTTGTTGGGGGGCATTCAATTGAAGGTCATTAGTTGGCGAAAACTTTTCGTTTTTGGTGTTGCTGGGAAGGTGATTGGAAAGTTTTTTTTTTTTGCAAAATGGATGATTTCCTTGGATTTTGCTTTTTTTAATATAGTTATCAAGGATGATTTATAGGGAAGTGGAACCTGCTCGGCAGGGGTCCTATTTTGGGCACTTTTCTGCTATAACTCAGGAAAATCTGAACCAATTGACACAATTTTTAGAACGCGATGAGATACGTACAGTATCTAGCCGTGTACAAAATTTCAAGTCAATTGGCTTGGAATTGACTGAGTTATTGCGAAGAGTGTCCAAAATACCGGCCGCTGCCCAAGTGGCTCCCTACCCTACATATCGAAGTGTCGAGAGCTTTAGTTTTAGTTTCTTGTCGTAGCAAGAATCAATGGAATTGTCATATCAATCTTATTCGACGCTAATGACAACTCGCATAATGCTAAAGAACTCTCAAAGCTCTATGAAACAATAGTTACTTTGAAGCTAAGAGTTGGTTTTCAATACCAAGTGTTACTAAGAAGTCTTCTTGAAAAACGTCAATCAGTAATAATCAAATATCATCAATATCATTGATAATCACTATCAACGCTGTCAGTTGATAGTGATATTGTCACCAAATTTACGTTCACTGATGATCTTTCAATATCAGACTGTTATGACAGTTGACTAGATCAATGTCACAAAACAAACTATCGATACATTCTTTCTAGCTTCCCGCAGCTCTGACGTAAACAAGCGCCAAAACCTCGTCAAAATCCAGGTCATCCCGAGTGCCGCCAGCCGCCGCCGCCAACAACAAATTGAGATTCTTTAGGGGGGCGCGTTGTTGCTGCTTTGATTGGAAGCTCGGGTGTCACGCGCGTAGGTGTGCTGAACTCGCCGTAGGTACCTACAGAAAAAAAGGTGTTGTCTTGAGTATCCGGACTTCTCCAACTTCAACGTCGCGGAGAGTTTTTCCTAAACCGTCAAAAGTTGTCTAGTAGATTTCTCGATTTAGCCTCGGCCGCGCCGGAGCGTCCCCCTGTCCATGCCGTCGACGATCTTGTCCGAAGAATACTGCGCTGTATTGTGTATTGTACCGACGGTGGTGGCGGCGTTGGCCAGGCACTCGACCCCGCCGCCGCTCAATATACATATTGTGCGGTGGGTACCTAATGGTGGTGGCGGTGCGGTCGCGGTGGCTGGCGTCAACATTGCACGGATGAATAATTGAATCAATTTTGTGTATTTCCCACGCACTTGTCAATTTTTCTACTTTCTGCTTCTCCGCGGTCGACGATCGTCGTCGTAGTCTTCGGCGGCGTCAACGATCATACAGTTGGGTCGAACCGCCCGCACAACCAACGGTACTCACTCAGTCAGTCAGCAGCAGCCCAGGCCCGGTATTGTACCATTTGCGTTGTGTCGTATCTAACCGTATCCCGAGCAGGAGAAAATAGCTGAGGAATACCTAACTCAGGTATGGAAAACTGAATACCTACAACCTGAATGAGGTATTAATTAGCCCTGCATAAGAGGTAAAATACCTAAAATAATAACTGGTATGTATTCTGTGCATAACGTATGAATAATGACATCAGGTATGGCAATACCTGAATAATAATCGGCGTTTTTTCCATACAAATACCAATTTTACCATAATTGAATAATACCTCAAGCAGTCCTCAACACCAAACCAATAACTCGTTGAGGTATTATATCAATACCTACACAATACCAAAATTAGTCATTTTCAATACCAGGCTAACCGACCAATACCTCATCTTGGTATGATACCTGACTTTGGTATGCTGCAGTTATGTGTCAGTTATTCGTTCCTGCTCGGGATACTAGGTGCGCGATCGTCGTGGTGCGTCATCGATTTAGCATCATCGCTCGTTTTGTAGATATGAGCGTGACTGACTAGTATACGAGGGCGAAAAGCGAGCTGTGCTGTTTGGGTTGTTTGCTTTTCTTGTTTTGTGCTGGGGTGTTTTTATTGAAGGAGAAATTGTAGGCATGTTGGGAGAAAAGCGGTGCTTTGGTTATCCGAGAAACTATATGAGTTTCGATGTAGAAGGCACATGCTTTCAATCAGAAGTGAAGCGCCAATCCTCGAAATAGACTGACTTAGATCGAATTCATGTTATCATGTCCTCTGAATAATCAGACATAGTCTGATTTGGTGAACTTGCTGATGAATTCTACAAATGAATTGCAAAATAAATTCTCGGCTTCGTAAGGCGTTTTGTGCGTTTGAGCCCTGAAACAAGATTTAGGAAAAAAAATAAGTTAAGATGGAATTATGCAACTCATTGCTTGAAAAAGTCCAACCACTAATCAAATCTAGTTGTTATTAAGCTATGGTAAACAGGAATGAAAATGTCACGAAAAGTCTTGAAAAAATGTCATGACATTTTTCAGTTAGACCATTTCCTGTTCGTTATTCTGTGCGTGAGCATCGACAATCAAGTTATGAATAATCAGTGATATCATCGATACACATGTCATACTAGATGCAGTGAAATTGGCAAATAAACAAAATGACATTTTCGTTACATTTTTCAATCCCTGGTTATAACCAAATCAACATACAGAGTGTGACAAAGAATGCCCATGCAGAAGTGGACAACAAATCAGGAGAAATTTAACTGGAAACCCATTGTGATGACCTTCAAAGATAGAACTTTAGATTTACCTTGTTCGATTCAACAAAATCCGTTCTCATGAATGTTTGCAAAACTGCCAATCACCACGTTTCCATGTTAAAATTTGCACAACTCAAGGTACTTTGTGTCGTTCTTATCGGAATCGCTCACAAATGGCGTGGTGAACCACCCAACAAAAAATCCACCCACTGACCTTTTCATCACCTACCCATGGCATAAATAATCAACTCGGATCGCATTCACCAAATTTAGGTTGTTGCCCCGCCACCGTAGGTATAGAAGACAGACAAATTTACCAACCGCGTTTGTCACGCGATGTCAGTCAATTGAACAATCTCGCGCGATTACAATCAAATGGGGTTCTTTCTCACCCTCACTCGCGCGCTCTCTCTCTCCAGTCTAGTCTAATCTCGCTCTCGAGTCTAGGTCAAACGGCCAATCTAAAGTGCCGAACCTCAATCAGGAAGCTAATCGCACACACAGAAGCTCATCATCAGCGCGGCACTTGGTTGTGCATCGGAAATCATGGAGGTTTTTTTTTTGTGTTGTTTCCGAGCTCGTACAAGCTTTTTAATGATGAGAACTGCGAAGCGAGCAAAGTGGGCCAGCCCTAAACAGGATAGCGCTCGATCGATGTCGTTTTCCGACGACATTCGGCAAACTGTTCGAAAGTGACAATCGCGGTACCGTGGTGGATCCATTTCCGTACAAAAATTGAAGTGTTCAATTGACTATTAAAAACCGGATCAAAAACTTTCAATATTGTCTCAAAATTCCAGTTTATCAAGTTAACTGCAGGTGACAGCAAAAATACTTCCAAAATGCCTGTTCAGTACTGTTTAGAAGCAATAATATCAGCCACACTATTCTGGTGGTTTTGGTAAACGACATTACCGAGATTCAGTACAAAAACTAACATTTTTTTGTAGTACCAGTCATTTTTACTGAACGAGCTTGGAAAACGTCACTGAACGGAGTTTCTGTTCTGGAAGTGCCAAATTTTGCGTGGCTTTGTCTCACTGTGTGCATGCAATGAGTGTCAAATGCAGAGATGGGAAATGTCATGGAAATTCACGAACAAAAATGTCATGACATTTTTCAATTTTCTTCATTTTTTGAGCGAATTGGGGATGGTCACGAATCATCCCCAATCTACCCCCAGTGATGGTTTATTAAAAAAAATAAAGGATGTCGCTGATAATAATTTACTATGACATTTGCCATCCCTGGTCCCCTCCTTCGCACCGCATGATCGATTGCGCCGTTGACGCTCGCGCAATCCGGCAATTGGTACCGCACAGTACTACCGTACCAGCCAGGTAAACAAGCCGCCGGAACACATCGCGCATCGGCGGAACCGAAGCCAGGAAATTCCTCCCACGTTATTTCACACTCGTTCCGCACCGTTGCACTCCGGGCATCGAGAGCGATAGACAGAGAGAGAAACAATTATCTTTTTATTCTATATTTATTTCCGCTCCTGACTACTAACTCTATCTAACTTAGGCTGAAGTTGCATTATTATTGCATTGCGCCCTATCCTGGTGGCGCTCTACACCTACCTGACCCGGTGGGAAGTGTGCAGTGCATCACACATGTGAAAAGACGTCGTGTTTTGTGTGTTGATACTGAAAAGTGCATTTCCCACGTTTTTAAATGTTTTTCTTTTCATTGCGGGGTGACGGCAGTCGGTGGTGCGGAGGCGGTAATGAGGGTCAAGACGAGCGAAGGGGGTTAAACGAGTGCGTCTTTTGTGAAGTTTGAAATTGCTCTCTGAATGCTGGAAGTAGAAAAATCTGTAATTCAAGCTCCTATTCGAAAGATAGTGTTTTACCGTGTACCTGTGAGAACAAGGTAACTCATTTTTTGGCAGAATGATAAACAATGTAGCGAAAGCCAACAGATGTCGTGAAATCTCTTAGCGTGCAATCCTGAGTGAATGGTAACTCATTTTATGGTTCATGTCAGCTGAGCTTCTGAGTAACGAACTCATTTTAATACATATGAGTGCATGATGATAACTCATTTTTGACATATTAGACAAATGAGTTATCGAAAACAATATATTTGTCAATAAATCATTAAAGTTTATAATTTATAACACATGGGAACTCATTGTTTGACATCTTCTCATAGGATGAGTTCTAACATCCATATTTTCCTGTTCGGGTGAGCCACTGTAAATATGAGTCTTACAAAATGCACAAACTGAGTTATTCTTAAAAAAATATTTTGATTGTATCGGGTTTATGGAAATGTCTGAAATACAGGAAACTAATTCTCAATTCGAGTGCACGTACTTGTAACCAACTAGCTCAGTTGTTCGATTCCTAAGCAAGTATTTTCAAACGGAAATTGTCTACTTGCAACCCCCCTTCTCATGATTACAGAGCGTTAGCTTACCATCGTTCGTCGCCAAAAATCAAACCGTCCCAATCAAAGCCAAAATGCCAACAACAACGCCCAAGTCCATACTCCACACACAGCAATTACAGATGTTTAGGCACGCTGTTGATTTGGCCATTTCGTCATAATTAATAAGCCACACCAGTAGCAACTGAGTCGCGTGTGGTGAGCGCAGCAATGCCATTCCACTGGCCATCACAACCGCACCGTTGCACTGTGGGAATTGTTTGTCCAATTTGGCAACTCAATGAAACATAGATGGAGCCACCATTGCCCAGTATGTGTTTGACAGAACTGCAAAGCTGTCATAATACAAATTAGTGTTTTTTATATACGATGGCATCACTGTTTTGCTATGATGAGTGACAAGTGAGTTGAACCGCAAAATCGATTGTCACTGTTTCTATTCGATGAGTGACAAATGAGTTCCTCTAGCTGACACAGCTTTCAGCCATTCTTTTTGGTTCGCAGTTTGTATTTTGCTAGATTTACACTATGTTACTGAATGAGTTACCCTACACTCATGTAATACTCTTCCTTTTTTCTTCGTAACATTCTTAGGAATCAGTTACGGTACACTAATACTCTGTGATCAAGAACTTATTGTATTTGTTAACGGAAAATAAGAATGCAGTCCACATTTAACCGCCCGCATTTCCCACAGTGCACCCGAAACCATACGGTTCGGAGAGCGGCAAACTGACAGACAACCGTGAACAGCGCACCTACCGGCAGAAACCGCATTTTTCACAACATCCAATTTCCCGCTGCGCTGCGCTTTGCTCTGTTGCATGGACGTGGCCTCCGTCCAAATATAAGCGAAATAACAAAAAAAAAAAAAAACGGTGCATCAAGCCGCGTGCGGCGGCAAACCTCCCGCAAATTGGTGCAATCTTCGATTTTCCTCTTCAAATTGATTTAATAAGATTACCAAATTACCACCGACTGACTGACTGACTGGTAGCGGCAGCGGCAAGGCTGATTTTCTCACGCATTGTTATGACGCGGTGCCGATGCGGTGGTTGCATAAAGTGGCCGCGGCGGCAGCGGTGGCGCTATCGTGATCAAGGCGCAGCTCTACGGCGCGGCGCGGCGCGGCGCGGCGATTTGAAATCGTTGAAATGCCAATCCATATCGCGGTGCACGATGATGGAGGTAAACAATCACACAGCGAGCCCCGAATGGAACCAGATAAGAAGCGGAACTTGGGGAAACACCTATTATTGGCGATTGACGCATTAGTGGCATTATGGCGACATGATAAGATTAGTCACGGTGCGCTGCGGGGAATTTATTCTGTGACGTTTTGGGATGACAAGTGTGTTCTATTTTCGTCACAGTGAGATCAAAATAAGAACGGTGACAGGTGTTTTTTTTTTCAGAACCGCTGTCTGACATGTGTCGTTTGATAGTTGATCGATAAGTTCAATCATCCTACCGATCATGTGTCAAATTGCACAATCCAGACGTCAGATTGTGTGATACGTTCCAGAAAACTGGCAGACTTATGGCAGAACTTCGATACCTGCAGGGGGACGACACAAGTTTTCACAACCACAAAAGTCCAAATATCCCTCAAAAAGTCGGTGTAGCCACTGGAAAGACAGCCCAGCTTTTGCGGTTTTTATCGTTTTTTCGTAGATTTCAGCTTTTTTGAATTTCTTCGGCTTGGGAAAACTAGTGTAGCCCTCAGGTTACCTGGATCAATTCGGATACACGGAAAAACAAGGCCGAAATTGAATACTGAAGTAACCTTTTGAAATTCAATAGAATTCCACCTGAATGACTTCATAGCATCGAGTGAATGAACCACAATGAGCTCTTATTACATCATTCATTAACAACGCGTATGACCAGCAGCCAGCCACCCCTCAATCTCAATCAATTCGCGCGACAAAACAGATGATGCACCCTTCTCTATACATTGAGAAGTGCGCGCTCGAGCCACAAACAAGAGTAAACACGTCCACCACGCTGCGATATGACGTTTGCAACGGAATTTCACAATGCCCAGTGTGGCGGCGGCCACGGACAGGGTATATCCGCGTGCTTGCGAATCGCGTCGTTGACTCACCATCACCGCGGCGCGCGTCGCGCTTTTGAATGTGGACGACCTTGTCTAGGTAGGTACCTTGATTTCGTTTGACGGGTGAAGGTGGTCTGAAGACGGTGGTCAATCGAAAGTGATCCGTCATCAAACGAGATGAATACCTATGACAAAGCGCCACGCGCTGGGGAGTTCGCAGTGTAACATCCGCGTATGAATGAGAGTCCAACGTGAACTCGATTTCACTCTCTTTTTGGTAATTTCGTTGCAACGTGTTGCGTCGCGTCCGCGCCGCGCCGTCTACTGTTGCCCTCCACCCTCGCGTTAACTCTAATCTACGTGTGTAAACACAACTTTGCAGCCGCGTGGTCAGTGTTTCCAATGACTGATGTGGCGGCCTTGGACAGCCCACAGAATAGCCCTAGCTAGGGGTTCGTGCAACTCGTGTCTCTCTAGTCTCGGGAGTTACCAAAATAGTTTGTCGATTGATGAATGAACGTACCGTCCGGAGTGGAATTTCGACTTGTTTCACATACCTGAATCAACTTTAGGAGTTCACAAACAATGGATACGTTTGCGTTGCGTTGACAGATGTTTGACAGATTAACGCAAATGCAGCCGCTACGTACCAAATTTGCGCCGGGCTTTACTGGATTCACGGCCCGTGGCAGTTGGTTCATTGAGATCAATCTTCTGATATTTTTGTCGTTTTTACTTCGAAACTTATCGTTTTTACAACAATTCAAATAATGGTCAACCCAAGCAAACCTGTTTTCTGGCAGAGAACAGCCTTACTGATGTCTGGTTCAAACATTTAAACGATAAGATGTCTATCTTATTGATTTTCTATCAATAATTGAAGCCGTTCGATCCATACCAGAAAGTGTGCCTTCGTTTTTGGTGGTATTTTTGGTTCGCAAAATGCCTGGTCACTGGATTGCGCCGGACATTTGCCTTAAATCGTTACAGTTCGAAATTGGAACCTCTACGGTTCCCACAAGGCATCCAACCGAAAACGGAGGATCGGGCCTGATTGACCGAAGGCGGAATGAATTAACCGATCATGGATCTATTCCCAACTTTACCTCTACCTAGTAGTAGTCCTACGACGGCGGACACGACCAGCTCCCGTAGACTAGACCTAGACCACATGGTTATGTAAACGCGACGTGACGCGGGAAACGAAAGGGAACGTGCGTGCATGCATATCATTCATTGATCGTTTGGCTGCTCGCTGGCAGCAGCGTGCGCCGCACGTCCAATCGTGTTTAATCATGCACTCCATCGGCATCGCGCCGCCACCACCGTGGCTTAGGTTAGGTTCGCGCGGTGGGATTTTACGTATTTGGTATTGCGGAGCAGCAGCACCAGCTAAGAGTCGCACATGTGTGGGGTTTGCCCGACTGTGACGGTTTTATGAATGAAAGTGGTGAAACACGGTACTTTGGCGGATGTGTGATTCAATTATCGTTTGCTGGAAAAGTATTGCTAACTATGAAGGACGAACAATGTGGATGGAACACCCACATTATTTTCAGTGTAAAGCGATGGTCACTTCTTGTTTTGAGTAAATGAGTCATTCTAGTTCAGTGTGGAAACACTCAATATGACATCTACACTGAAAAACAAGAGAACCCAAATTTGAGTATTTTTAAACTCACTTTTGAGTTCTTTTTTGCATCCTGTTTCATTCGCTCTCTTTATTGTTGTCAGAGTGTGAATAGCAAAACAACCCAACTTTGAGAGTTCTATGCGGGAAGCCAAAATTGAGTAAGTGGCACAGTACCGAAAGTTGAGTAATTTTAACTGACTGTTGAGTAAAAAGTACCTTGACTTTAGGTACTTTAGCCGTATTCTTCATTACACCAACGAACCTAACCTCAAAATGACTGACAATTCTCACGTCATTTTGACAGATGTAGCATGAGCATGAAAAGGACGACAACAAGATCGATAAAGTAGAATATATGATCCGTCTTTTTCGTGCATATGTGTGGTATGTCAAAATGACCTGAGAATTGTCAAACATTTTCATGGCTTCCTTTTTTGGTGTAATGAAGAATACGCCTAAATGCAAACTACCTACCTAATGCTATGTTCAGACTGGAAACTGAATAACATGTTATTCAAAGTATTAGGGTGCTTGTACCAGTTATCGCACTACCTAAGAAAAACTATTTCTACAAAAATAAGAAGAAGACCGACGAATGTAAACAATAAGTCAAATGATTGATTTGTTTCAATACTTTACAGGAAAAATATAAAAACGGAGCCAAAATTACGTTTAGTATTTATTACGGCGTGTGCCAATGATAGGAACCCTGTACCATTTATGAACACATTTGTTAATTTGGGTTCCACTTCGCACTATTTACATGCATTCCTTATGGGAGTTGCCATAACTGGTACACTATGGTGAAATAGGGTGCAAGGAGGCCAAAAAGTTAAGGAAAATGATTTATTTCTACCATATTTTGAGCAAATTGTGAAGTTTGAATGATTGCAATCATCTTTTGTGATCGTGATCTGTTGTTCACGATTTTTTTCTTGTTGATTTGTATCTTTAAAGGGTGAAAATCAACTATGGCAAATTTGAGGTACTATAGCCATAACTGGTACACTGAGCCTACTATGAATAACACCTTCAAGATAGTGAGATGTTATTGGCTTGATGACGTTTTTCTTGGCGATAATTTGAATAACATGTTATTCAGATTGCAGTGTGAACATAGCATAAACATCGACTCCAGCAACTCAAAATTGGCTTCCCGCACGCAACCTCGAAGTTGGGTGGAATGAACTCACTTTTGGATACTTTCATTTTTCCGTGTAGGCCATTTCATTCTACAGGTCCATGTATGCATTTGTTTACAATCGTCGAACACTGATGAAAGCATATATCAATCTGTCATTTCTATAGGATAACTGTCAAAGCCTCTTTAAAGCGATCCTCTCAGCGTTTTGCTGATTGAGCTTTGAACTATTTGTTTATAAATGCTCAAGATCTGTCATTTCGAGAGAAGAGCTATCAAAGTAATATAAAATTGACTGATTTGAAACTTCTTGTAGACGTTTGATGATTACAACATGTTTACTTTCCACTTAGCATACAAATTTCGATAACTACAACGTATGACAGTGGAAATCTTGTAGGAAAATTTTATGTCATTCTTTCCAAAACAATTGCACATCATGTTTTAAAATGTAAATTAAAATGGTTGGGTCAACTGAACTTGGTGAGCTATATTGCAACCAAGTTTTGGATCACAACTAACAAACGTCCAAAGTGGTCCAAACCTATTCAGATCATCCCACGACACGCACACCATCCGATAATATGGGTGTGCCCGGTATTCCACCGTCGCATCCATCGGTTATTTTCTCACGCGCGTCATTCTGTAGTCATCGAACCAGCTAAAAATTTATACACCGCCACCTACCGTTCCGTCCGGTGACTCTGTTTAGCTTCCCCCGTTACCACACGGTCGATCATCGTTCGGGGCGGTGGTGAACCCCAAACATTCCAGCACATGAGTTGTCCACCGCCGTCTCGCGCGTTTGTCATCACCCTATTTAGCTTGTACAAGTGTCATCACACCTCATTCATTCGGTGTTCCGAACGGCGCGACAATCCTACGACCGACCGGCCGACGAAACACAGAAAATCAAAATGAGCCGTCAATATTTGCGCTAGATTAGTGAAGTTTGCTCAGTAATTATGCCATACATTGTGTGTTACAGTTGTCGAGCTTCACCGCCGCGGCCGTCGCAAGTCTTGTTTACATCCCTCATCGGCGCGTATCGGGCCTTTCATTGTTGGGCCCATCGTTCAGAACGGAGACTTGGGACTTTTTCTGTTTCTTCAAACACTGCTGTGCGAGTGCCGTTTGCTTTGTTTGTGTATGCATACAAATGGGTCACCACAGCCACCGCGTTTTTGTTAGCTCAGTGTAAACACGCACGTTCGATTTGACATTCCTAGGTGGTTGAAGTTTGGTTCCGAATGTGTAAAACTCTGTTTTGCAGACTTTTATCAGGGTAAAATCAGAAGATTCAATCAAAATCATTTTACTGTGTTGTTATGATCAGGTAGCAGTCGATTTGGCATCACTGCTCCAGCTGGCAGTGCGGTCAGATTGCCCCCTAAGGAATCATATCACACCACGTCACGGTAAAAACTCCTAAAAAACGGCGACGAGGGGCACAAATCGAACTTGTTCAAATCCAGAAGCCTACGCAGAATCCACATTTCGCGCGCGCACGCGGGGAAGATCGCGCACTTAAATCCGTGCGAAGGAATGTGATCAACCGCGTGCGCTGCGCTGATGCTGCAGAATTTCTCGTTCTGTCTGGTCTGCCGATTGTCGTCTCAGGCCGCCGCCGCCGTCGGACACACTGAGGAAGGCGCGGACACGGGCCAAGGGGGTTTATTATTTATTTTTCGTGGTCCTCCGAGGCTTTATTTATCTTTTTGTATCGCAGAAGCTGATGGCATTCGGTCGCGTGAAAAAAAGGGAACGTGGGATGCACATGGGAACATTTGTCACTTTGCGCTTATACGCGCTTATGCGCGCGGAAAGGCGTGCGACAGAGGCCAAAGTGCAACTGCACGCCGCTGGACGTGGCTGGACCTGGACCGGACTTTCCGTTTTTCACCGTATCTCTTCTCGTTCTGATGTGGTGACAAAGTTGAAACCTGCCGTACGCGCCTCTCCTGATGGTGCTGGTTTTAGCGCCTGCACTTATATTTATTCGTCCTTTGTTTCAGGCTTTGCCGCGGCGTCACGTGCAAGCTATTACAACAGTCAAGTCGCTCTTTGTCGGGTATTTTTTTTTTGCGGAGGTAACATAAAAAGAAATTGGATTATTCTTAGTGTAGTTGCATACTTTTATCTTGATCGTAACCTGTGATCTTTCGGTACTAAAAATAACAAACTTTTGGGACAGTACGAAAAACTGTTAAACGATCGGACGTTTGACAGTTGAACGATAACATTGATGATCGGTCTTATCGATTGATCGCCAAACGTTGAAAGGCAAACACAATCACGCTCGATAGTAGGAATTGCACGACCTTGACAGATTATTGAAAAGATAGACTGATGTGATGATCTGACATCTATTTGGGTTCTTTGACAGCTAGTTTAGGATATTGAAGATTGATCTTATCGATCAGCTGTCAAACGACAAACCAGAATTTAGATTGATCGTGGCGTCCTTTAGCGTACATTTTTGGAACTGTTTTGGGAGTTTCAGCCAATTTTGGAAAAAAAAATGCAGAAAATCTAATCAAAAGGCATCACCAGAGGTCAGCATTGGCAATTCAGCATCCTTAAATACCTGTCTACCAAAAGCTCACTGTAATTTTTGATCCTCCGATATTCTCTTGTCACTCAGAGCTTCTCGCACATCTCCTGTCGTCACGACAACAGAAGTGCTGACGGTATTCTATTGTTTACGGTTCCACTGTTGGAGAACTGTCAATTTGAGAATCCCACTGTCAGAAAGGGCCCCCGAGCCCAACCAAGACCAGTACCAGGGACCCGAGTCGGAGATTTTTCTGTGATGTGATTATTGTAATTTCATGGATTATATAAAACAGAATCGAACGGCTGACAACCCGAGCGAAAGAAGGGACCCCCTCCCTCGGTCGCAAGTTCCAGACCAACGACGCGGGAATCGATAATAAAAGAAATCAACATATCAATAAAAAGTTTTATATTCCGACCGACGATTCCTTTGCTCGGCCCCCTCGGTTCCCGATCCTGGCCCTGGCCGTTATTTGCGAACAATGGGCTGCGAAGGTAGGAACGAAGGACGCCGAGAGAGACAGGGCGAAAAGTCGAGGAAAAACAAACTAGAATCAGATTGGGAAGTAATTTTTGCGCCAGACCAGACTTTCGCCACCGCTGGCGCTGTTGCTTGCACACGTCTTCTACGATCCGATTGTGTCGTCGTTGTCGGTTCGTTTGTTTTGGCCTATTGTTTGCGCTGATTTTGACAGCCCGAACCCATGGAAAGGGCGAGAAAGGGAAAAAGCCGATTCTAGTTTTATGACGGGGCTTAACCTCAATTACTGTCGAGCGACCCCCTTGCTTTGCCATTCGTCCGGTTTGGAACATCTGGGACGAGTAATTAACCTTCGGACGGGTGCGTGGGAACAATCGGTGGCGAAAATAGAATTTGACTGTACGAAGAAAAGGTTTGACTTTACCTGAAATGGAAAGGAAATTCAAGTTTTTGATGAGACGTCACTAACGCCATCTAAAGCGATTAGAACGGTAGCTATGGTAATACAAGATGGCGGCATCGTCGCTTTATGTGTCTTGGCAGCCTTTCACGTTTAGAGCGATCTGACCTGACCTGTAATTTTCACAGCTCGAGTAGATTAGTGATCGATCTTATCGATTAATTGTCAAACGACATAAATCACTGCCAATGAAGTTTTACATCCAGTATTAAATCATTCGGTCTGATGCGTAGCTTGCGCGGTTTGACAATTGATTGATAAATTCAATCATCAGTCTTACCGATTAACTGATTTGTCTTATCGATTATGTGTCAAACGCAAGGGGCTAGACACGTATTAGCATATTGAGTGTATTCGATGTATATTAGTATATTTGCGGTATATTAATATATTAATGTACCGTAATCCGGGGTAACATTGATCAGAATTTTCGATCTTTCTTGAATAATTCACTTGTTAAAGCAAACGTTACATGTTTTATATTTTCAAAACAAGTACTGGCCCTCTGAGTATGTGTTAAGATACTCGAAAAAGTATTGTAAAATTTTAAAACATAAATAGGGTTTTCAATCTAATTTTTGATTTTGTTGATTTGGGGTAACATTGATCATGTCAGTGATCAATGTTCATTTGTGTTGAAAATACCCTTTCTTACTAAATTCGGGGTCGCTGATTTCGAATATGTTGTCCAAATTCTTACAAATTATGTATTTTTTTAGTTATTTTAGGACTAAAATTCTGTAAACCACGCATAACGCCTAAAAATAGGCAATGGCTTAAGGAATTTATAGCCGACTTTTAATAAATAGTATATTTTACTGAACAAGAGCATTTTCATAAAAGTTTCGTTTATTGAATCCAACTCTAGGATATCATATTGAAGTAATACAGTGATTTCAAACCTCATATTGTATCTAGTATTCACGCCAAGCATGAATGTTTGGCAATGTATCTCATTGCGTTACGAAACACAGTTATGGAAAAATCGATTTATTTTAATGTTTATGAAATTCAATTTTCGTGAATTGCATGTCATTTAATAGCTAAATGATAGCAGATTACGATATACCATTCGATAGCAGAAACTGATTCAATGTAAAAAGCTTGTTTGAACATTTCCTGAAGTGGGTCAAGCCGATCAATGTTACCCCGCTGATCAATGATACCCCGGATTACGGTATATTATTGTATATTAATGTATTACCATCAAAGTAATCGTACTGGGTGAAATCAAGGCTGTGACAGATGAACCAAAAAACAAACATTGTTTATCGAAAAACTCGGCCGCAGAGTTTGCTACGATGCACTAATATATTTCAGTATACAATAATATACTAAGCCAAGAATTATACGTGTCTGGACCCTTGGTCAAACGACAAATACCACAGCAGCCAACCAAGATTGATTTCCTGTGGGAATCATCCGGCCTGATGTGTAGACTGTGGTTTGTGCGATTTGTCAGTTGATCGATAAATTCGATCACCAGTCTTACCGATCAACTGTCAAACGCCACAAGGCAAAAGCCACAGTCCAGTGCTTCATCGAAACGGCCACGATCGCTCATAAACAACTACAGCTATACACCGATCAACCTCATTAACCCATTCATGCCATCTCACCGTCCAATTTCCACAGCCCTGTAACCCGAAAAATTTCCCGAAACATTCTCACGTTTATTTGTCCGGCGGCCTCAAAAACCTCCCTAATGCACACCTTGGTTCTAATTTTCACTAATTGCTTCCCATGATGATGGATCGCTCGGCCTCGGTCGGAGTTCGACGGTGGAAGGCACTTTTTCTGGGGCTCCCGTTCGTCCCGCTACAACTCCCGTCTCTACTCTGCCTGCGTTCCGAGAGAAATGGAGTAAAACAATGAAAATTACCCGGAATTAGCCACTTGAAGATAGACTCTTCTTCCTGGTTCCGACCTTTCGGAAGCGCAGCGTTAGTTCGCACAGCATGCACCCGTAGACCCCAGGCGCACGGAGTTGTCTACCCCCATTAGCAGCACTACCAGCAGCGAGGGAGGAGAAGAAATGATGATTACCCACTCTTCTGCCGCGGCTTCACCAAGCTTTCCACCGAGATTATCGCCTCTTTCGAAACACCTTTCGCTCCTCTAGGTAGCTGTATTTGATCGCGCTCTCTTTGTCGGCCGCCTTGTCGATGGGCTGATTAGCGTCTTCTGGATGATCGCTCCGATTCGGATGCTAATTTTCGGAAGCCGTGCGGCGGCGCTAAAACAATCGGGAATCTGCCTGCTGCCTCGCGGTGGGTAATCGGCCCCCTAATGATCCGGCTCGCTATTAATTCGGAGGTTCTTCTGATGTGGAGCATCCTAGGACGGGCGATCGATCCGTGATAGAGCGAGACGCCTAGCGATCGATCATCACCTACGCACAGCATCAGTTGTCTCGGCGTAGAATGCCGCGGTTCACACGATCCGGCGAGTTTTCAGAATCGCCGAAGCGGAGGCGGAGCAAGTGCGGTGCAGGATTCGCGGCACTACTTGAATGAAGAAGATCGCCGCAGCGCGCCCCCTTAGAAATAATAATTACCATCTTTTCGGGTTATTATCGATCGTTCCTCATACGCACCGGTCGGTCCAAGTCTGCCTTCGCTCTCTTATGTCTTTATTTAGTGCGGGCACTCGTTGCTGGAGGTTTCATCGCGCAACTCTCTCGAGGGGGCTAATCTCTATTAGGCGCGATCATGTGGTCCAGCAGCGTAGAAAATCCGAAAAACAAAGCAAGGTTAACCCGATTTGGACTCGATGGGATTTGAGTGTGTTCGGTGGCGCGTCGGACGCAATGAAAAGAGGGTTAATATTGGAAAGTCGGTTTTCTCACGACACACCACGGTGCAGCGTTTGTCTACGGGAGTTTGACAATCGATTCAATTAGACCGTTGTGAACGATGAATGTCCAATTTACAAGTGGACGGCGAACTGGGGCACGACGCCTAATCGGTGGTGTATTGGATTTCGGAGTTTTTAGACGCGACTTAACGGCTGCACGAATTGAGGTGATGTCGCACAGACATTCGCCAATTTGTCAAGTTGTCTATTAATGTCTCTACTCGCAAAATTAACTCAAGGTATATCCAGAATTCTCGAGTTCACCTTGGCCGATCAACTGAAACTTGAAAGAACCACAATCTGTGTGGGCGAAAACACCAGAATCCCCCTCCACGCTGCCTCTTCCCAAGCAACCCGCTGATCGGCAACAAGCTCCATTCCCTCTTTATATTTACATACAAAAAATCAGACTATAAGGAGAGTTCCCCCGAGCTCCCACCAACCGCGCACTCTCCTGCAGAGTGCAAAAGAGGAAGACAGAAAAAAACTGCCGGAGGTTTTATTTGTTTTCCTTCCGTCGCCGCGGACCACCACACGCAGCTCCGCCATCAGGAGAGCCCGAGGATCACCGCCGACCAGTGTTGCCACATTTTTATCTGTACCGGAGGCTCAAAAATCTTTTTTATCTGTACCAGACATTCGAAAAATCTGTACCCAAAATCTGTACCACATTTGAATTAAAATCGCTTGAAATACACAAAAAAGAGCATTGCATTCAGGTTAAACTATGAAAAACACTTAATTTGAGTATATTGTTACCAATTCCTAAACTTTAAAAACAAAAATATCAGCATTAAAAATGTTTTAAATTTGAATTTTAATGATTTTTTTCTCAAATTCAAAAAATCTGTACCATTCTGTACCTTTTGCTGAAAATCTGTAATCTGTACCGTACAGAATCTGTACCAAAAAGTTGAAAAAAATCTGTACTTTTACAGAATAATCTGTACCTGTGGCAACACTGCCGCCGACTCTGCGTTGAACTGAACCCCTTCAGAAAAGTTCTCACCGCCGCGCCGCGCGAACTTCGTCGTCCGTGATGACGCGATTCTTGGCCAATATCTACGCACCAGTCGGTGTCGATGCTGCCTGCTCCAAGAGTGCGGTTGGAAGAGCGTGTGGCGGCCGAAAGTGTCATACTGACTGAGGAGGAACTCGCGTGGAGTGGCGATCGGGGTAAAATGCGCCCCCCCCCCCCTCTAAGGAACCCACAATCAATGTTGACGTCAGTTGATCGATAAGATCGATCTTCAGGCGGAACGATCAACTTCCGAGCAGTACTAACCCTAACGTTTGACCCCCACCAGAAAATGAGGTTTTCAAACGCCATCACCCAACGGTTTGTTTTTATTGTTTGACAGTTGATCGAAAAGATCGATCTAAAATCGTATCGATCAACTCTCAAACAATACAAGCCATATGTTAGACAGATCGCTTAATTCGTGTCAATAATTGTGACTATCAAGTTACAACCAAAGTTGGGTTTTATAAGGAAACCAATTATCTTACAAGTCTGCTTGTGACGTTTGGCAGTTGATCGTTTAACTATCAACAATCGATAAACGTTACATGGTTAGACCAATACTGAAAACCGAGCAATGCGATCACAATTAGCACTGGCTTTTGTAGAGATCACACAGTTTGACGTTCTGTTTGATTTTGTTTTGACAATTGATCGATAAGATCGATTTTCAATCATATCGATCAACTGTCAAACGACATTTACCAGCCATTCAGTTTCTGAAAGAGATCAACTATCAAAGATCGCCAGTTTCGCCCATTTTTTTACCACAATACCCACCTTTTAGCCCGATTCCCCCTACTCTCGATTCTTCTCGCTTCTTTGCATACTAATATGATAATCGAAAAACCCGCGGCAGTGGCTGCTGTTGCTGCTGCTGGCGACAACCGTCCACAACACGCCACTATAGGTACATACTGGACGCGCGGTCGTCGATCTTGCGGAGAGGATCGCGGGTCGTATCGCTGCGTTGCGCACCGTGCAGCACAGGTCGAGAACCCTGCTGTCCAAAAACGGCGTTTTTGAATTGTTTCAAAAACAATACACAACACCAACTCAAGAGAGAGGACCACGACGAAAAGACGACCAACCACAAAGTGGATGGATGGATGGATGGAGGAATCGTGGGTAAAGAGCTTAATTTGTTCCAAACGTTATGGGAACGGAATTGGTTTTAATAACTCAATCCCTGTGTAAGTAGGTATGTTTGTTCGCTGAGAACCAAACCAAAACAGTGGGATTTTTCTAATTTTAGTGTCAATCATCATCTATCTACACAACGAACTGGGGTGGTACGTATGATGGTGATGGCTGGCTGGTGACGACTGCCGTTTGTGAGGCTTGTTGGTCATTTTGGGAATGTCAAGTGTCGTCGTCGTTGTCTGTCGGTGCTTGGGGATCGTTGAAGAGGAAATATTACGGTACTTCCTGCGTCATGATCGCTAAGTATGGGAATTACACATGATTTTTCTGTTCTCGACAAGTTCAACGATCGCCGAAGGGGGTCAGAGCCTCGATTCAAGCTTCTTGAACATGTTAAACATGTTTCATGCTAAACTTATCGTTTCGATAGCGGTCAACGAAACAATTGATTCAAATTTGACATAAAAACGATCAAACATTATTGTTTAAAATTCTTAAGAATATTGAACAATACTATATTATTCATATCGATCCATTAGCAACTACGAATCTGTACGATAAGTTTACCCAAAATGATGCCATCTTTCTAACTGGGATTAACCAACCTGACGTCTGATTTGTGACGTTTGACAACTGGTCGGCATTAAGTCAGAGTGGACTACGAAATTTTTTGGGCAGGTGAAGATAAGCGAAGGAATTCAATATTTCTGATTTTTTCGACGTTTCTTGGATGTTGATGGGTCATTATATAAAAGAACTACTTTTTTCAGAAAATAATGCGCTTGATTTGATATCTTAAGTGCTTGCAGGACATTTCCCCAAAATCATTGAAAAACAGATGGTCCAGTCTGACTTAACGCCGACCAACTTATTTATATTCGAACATTATTCTTATTATTCAATTGTCAAACAACAGATGCATGTGAATTTGTCATTGTCAGTTGTAATTCATGTTTTACACGAACTTACACTTATTTTGAAACGATATTTTCGACTAATTATGGTACCCGAAAATGCTTCATTCAGATTTGACATTTAAACGATAAGTTTTACTAATTCTCGTGTAGCGTCACCTCCATTAGCATAAGCAAGAGAATTT